>NC_064632.1:107965456-108269900 GCF_023864275.1 Schistocerca cancellata
ACCTTGCTACGGTTGAGGGATCTTCTGGGTGCAGAATGCCCGCATCTCGTGGTCGTGCGGTAGCGTTCTCGCTTCCCACGCCCGGGTTCCCGGGTTCGATTCCCGGCGGGGTCAGGGATTTTCTCTGTCTCGTGATGGCTGGGTGTTGTGTGCTGTCCTTAGGTTAGTTAGGTTTAAGTAGTTCTAAGTTCTAGGGGACTGATGACCATAGATGTTAAGTCCCATAGTGCTCAGAGCCATTTGAACCATTTGGTGCAGAATAAAGGGGCAGAGAGAGTGACATCCAAAATGATGTCTTTATTTTTGGGGTCATACAACATAGTTCGGGTGATATTCCCAGTGAGCCTCCTTATTCAACATCAGTCCACCGGACGCGAATCAGGGCACATAATACTCAGCTGAAGATTGCTTCTGGTAAGCAGGATGCTGGGGAACTTCGGCAAAACCACACCACTTTTTCCAAATTAAGAGGGGGGAGGGGGAGGGAGGATTGATTCGAGATTGAGCACATCTGAGCAACGCATGTGCAGTCTGCAATATCGACTGCAGCTGCTCTCCAGGACTTCCTTTTCCCGGTTGTTGGGTATCCAGTGCACGCACTTCCACAAGGGGCAGCAATGTGGCCCTTAGGGGAGATGGCTTATAGGTGTCACAGTGTTCTCTTTGGGGTTCCTTTTGCTGTGGACGTGTTTACCTTCCCAGCGGGCTGATCATTTGGACAAAAGTGCCAACCTGTCCTGACTACTGTTGGTGGTGAGACGTCTGTCTAAAATAGAGCCACTAGTCACTCAAGAACTTGACACACTGGACTCGAATGTTTTCTCATCTTTATTGGGAGCATATACCTCCATCATTGCGTAGCGATTAGAACTTGTTGAACAGCTGTGTTGAACCCCATTACTCAGACTGCGATGCACCTTGCAAGTGTGTTTTCTGCGTCTTCCATGCAACCGGGTCAGAGTGCACTCGTCACTTAACTCTACTAAGCTATTTGTGGCTCTTTCGAACACGCAGCGTGAATTTCTGTGTGCGTGTGTTATTTGCTCAATTGTCTTGTTAACTGCACCACACAAGCGATTGCCGTACTTAATGAAGGTGCGTGCCTTGTTGGTGCTCGCGCAAGTCTTGCGTGTTATATGGCTATTATTTTAGATGAGCTGTCCTGTTAAGTGATTTGTGTAAAAATTCCTTGCTGTTTTGTATTTCATGTCCTTGTCTTTTCTATCAAGCTGATTTGTGCTTCTATGCCTGCATTAGTAGATAATTAATATAATTTCTTATGTTGTAAGGGGGAGAATAGGATTACTGTTATTATTGTGTGTACATGGTAAGGAAATCTGGAAGGGGGCCTCGCTGTCTGCCGTCAGGGGCCGCAGTTGACAACTAATTCAAAACAAAGGCTTACTTTGACGTACTATTTAATTTACAAATGCAATGATTAGTAAAGATATCAGTCTCCTTTTGTTAAAGCAGCTGTCTACCTAGTAAAATTCGTGTGCTTCTTTTGTAATTTTTGAGCGCTTGACCCATTTTGGGTGAGCCTGACCCTTGCTGGTATTTCCGCCGTCTTATGCTGTCATCTACTGCTCTGCTTGCCTGTGCTATCCCAGAGAGCGAAAGTTAATTTAAGGATACGAATATTGTATTTACTGTTTCCGGTCGTTCAAAGCCATTATTGTTAATTTTTTTAAACTGATTATCGAGATATGCTTTTTCTTACTAAACATTTTAATTTGCTTGTTATCGTAAGGCGTTAACTATGTTTCATTAATTTGGTATTAGAAGGCGTTTTACTGAAATATCTAAGTTGTAAAATCCAATTAGTGGCAATATTTTCTACTCCATTTTTATTATTGCTCTAAGGAGCTTGTTGTAAGTCTAAATTGCACGTGGCTGTTGATGGCGGTGACTTTTGGTTACAGAAACTAAAATAAATCTTCGCTAGTGCCGCGATGTTGGAAGATCCCAGTCCCACAGCCTCCAGCACACGGCAATTTGGGGCAGAGGTGGCCTTCCTGCAACAATGGTGTCAGCGTAAAGGACAACACATACACTGCTTGTTCCTTTACTTCGAATTTTATTGTCCTTCATTTCATGACCTTCCGTTAACATACTTAGTAAACTTATTCATACAGGTAATGTACAAATTCTATTTCCTGCAGTCAGTTGGGTAGTTTGTGCTGTTCTTAAAGGAGGATGGAAACAGCAACAGTGCATCTGGAAAAGGTGACTTAAATCGTTGTTTTGTTGTTGACAGAGTCCTCACAAGAAATTAATGAACGAATGAGCTTTACCAGGCTGTGTAAGAGAATTGCACTGTTTTAAGGTTTTCCGAATCTCCTAAAACAATAAAGCTCTTCCATACCAGCAAAAGTGTCTCTCTTTCACGTGTTTTGAGGTGATAGCGAACAATGTGATTACACTGACCGTTTCGCGAACTTTCTGTCTCATCTTCAGTGCACTATTCGTACATTTAGGTGAATAGTGAATAAACCGTTACTACCCGGCCCTCAGGTCGCGTTGTAATCGGAAAGGTGAAAGAAGTTCATCTCATTCTACTCCCGAGCTCGCCAGATGGGACTTTAATACGAATTTTAAATCTGCACAGTAAAGTTTTTCTGCTATGCAACATTCATCTCTCATTTCAGAAATTTAGTTATCAATTATATATCTACTTAGCTGTAGCTAAGTAAATGTATATGGTACAAACTCCATTGCACTCGGAAGTTAGTTACATACACTGCTTCATTCCCCTATATTATCATTTGAAAATTAGAGATTATTATACAGAAATGCTCGTTTATTCTTATTTACAATTCACTTATCCTATGTTGCAGTTTATGCTATTTAACAACTCGACAGGTATCTGACAATCTGTAACAATACTGAAGTATGCAAATTGATATCAGTAACACGCCGAAACTAGTGGTCGTAACACTTGTAGCTACTACCGTTTGTCGCCAGTTCCCTGGTATCGTTGAATGTGCTGCAACATTTGTCCCATAGGAATTTAGCCCCCACCCACCCTTCACCTCCCCACCCTCTGAGAAGTTATCAGTGTGACTCAAGAATGTATGATATCAGGATTCAGGAAGTAAATTTTGGACTGGAAACATCTCAAACGGTTTCTCTGACCAATACAATGAAGAATGAGTGAATCGGAGTACATTGGTTCATGCGAGTATAGCTAGGACGTGGAAATTTGTCCCGTCTATCTCACACACCGTACCGCATACCAAAATACCACTATAACGTAGTTTGAATTTTACCATGCTTTGAGATATTCGTAGCCTGGAGCAGTTCATAATTACAATTACTGGCGCAAAAACTGAGTACAGCCAACGCGTTCCAATCTTTTAGGAACGCGGTCATGATACCAATACTTCTTTCTAGCATTCGTGCTGTCTACAAACAGTTGCCCTTCCCTGGTTGGACAAATAGAACACTTCACCAAAAATTTCTTCGTTTTCGCTTTATGCGTGTAGAGGATGGTGACCAGTACTCACTGGCCGACTCAATATTGCGGTAACTTTGCGTACTGTGTAGACCGTTTGCGTCCAGTGCTTCGGTATTGATTGCTAGACCTTCTACGATGTCTCCCGTATTCTTTTGGTAACTTGACGGCCTAATCTTATCTTAGGAGTCAAAATATCAAAGGGGGATGGCATTTTCCTACCATAGACCACTTTAAAAGGTGAAAGACCTGTACCAGTAGGCACTATAGACTTATATGCACAAACTGAATATTGCAATTATGTATTTCTGTATGCGTGACTGCTGCTAACATAATATCTCAGCATTTTATAAATGCGTTATGCATGGACTGTGGGTGGAATGGACTCATTTGTAATTTTCTGGCATGCAGTATAAATGTGATCTCTGCCAGTCTGTTAAACTCTTGCCCATTCCCCGTAAGGCTGCAGTTTTTCATCTTCGGGTATCGACATTTGCGTTTTCTTGTGTGACCTGTTTACTACCCTGTAATCAGACTCTCTGAGTTTGAGTGTCCATCTCTTTAACCTAATCGACAGGTCTATTTGTCCTACTAACCATTTCAGTGACATATGATCTATGATATCCTTAAATTTCTATCCATATTATAGCAATGAAAGTACACTATCCCATATATTATTGCTAACATATATTTTTCACAGTGGTGGAGTATCTTCACCCTGCTTTATTCAGGCCTTGAAGCATGTGCAACTGGATGTTCCAGGCCGTTGGTGTTCTGGTTTAAAACATAACTAACTAACACATTGCTAGCATCACAGGAGAGCATAAATTCCTTCTCGAAATTAGGAAAGGATAGTACCGGACTAGAAACTAACGCTGCCTTTATCGCTATTTGACATTCGATTGTCCAGTGAAATCTCATGCCCCTCTTCAACATTTGATTTAAGAATTCGTGATCTGTGCAAAATCCTTCAGAATTTACAATAGTAATTTCACAAAGCCAGAAACGAATGAAGTTGTTTGGGGTGCTGCGAAGTTTCGAATTGCCTCTGTAAGAAGAGGACAGTTTGAACATCATGCGCACTAATTACATGCCCAAGATAAGTTACCTGTGTCTCCATAAAATGACACTTATACGTGCTAAGCATCAGATGTGCAGTTCGTAACTTGCTGAACAAATTTACCAGGCATTCTACATAACTGGTACGTGGGTGCCATGAACATATTCGAAATGTCCTGACATGTAGTATATGACATATCTGTGTTCTCAGCCTCTAAAAACTGACTTTTTCCGTCTTGGCGTAGCTCCATTTGCGTTTTCTTGTCTGATTTTTGGACTACCTCGTAATCACTATCTCTGAGTTTGAGTGCCCATGTCGTTAGCTCCATCCTCAGGTCTTTTGGCCCTAGTAACCATTTCAATGACACATGATCTATAATATGCTTAAATTTCTATCCGTGTTAATAGCAACGAAAGTGCGCTATCCCATATATTGTTGTAACTTCTCTTTTTCTGTTGTGGAGTAGCTACATGTTGCGTTATTCAGTTGCCTTGAAGCATATGCAACTGGATGTGCCCGCCTAGTGATGTTCTGGATTAAAACACAACTAACTGTCCCATTGCTAGCGTCACAGTATAGAATAAAATCCTGCTCGAAATCAGGAAAGATAAGTACTGGGTTAGAAACTAACTCTGCCTTTAATGTTTCAAATACTGCTTCACATTCGGCTCTCCAGTGGGCTTTCATGCCCACAAAGTAAGTTCCGTTTCTATTTCTATCGCAGTTCCGAGCATGCGCGGCAGTTACTCTGACTGAAGGAGAAGCCATATACAACATTTTCAGGTCGCTGCTGCCGACGTGAGCTTCCTAGTGCTTCTTTACAATGTCACCCGTAACTGAAAATGCCGCCGCATGTGAAATCAGATCTGTAATAATAATAATAATAATAATAATAATAAGCGTATGGCATTGGTGGCCGGGAGACCCCTCGCGGGGCGGTCCGGCCGCCGCTCCACAAGTTCTTTAACGCCGCTACGGCGACATGCGAGTGAATGATGATGAAATGATGATGAAGAACACACAACACCCAGTCATCACGAGGCAGAGAAAATCCCTGACCACGCCGGGAATCGAAACCGGGATCCCGTGCGCGGGAAGCGAGAAAGCTACCGCAAGACCACGAGCCGCAGACATCAGATCTGTGATTCGTTATCTAAACGCAAATCAAGTTAAACCAAAGCAAATTCATTGGCAAAGCTGCGAGGTTCACGCACAAAATGCTATGAGTGATTCAATGGTTAGAAGACGTGATCAAGTGATCAAGTGCACGATGAAGAACGAAATGAACACCCGTCTGTGGTTAAGGATGAACTGGTTCTCACAACTGAAGGGAAGATTAAGCACAACCGTAAGTTTACACATAATGCCCTTCCTATGGAAGTTCCGCAAATCTCACGATCATTAATTCATGAAATTTTTACTGGAAAACTGAAATTTCTAAAACATTACTCACACTAGGTACCCAAAATTCTTAGTGAACAACACAAAAAACAACGGATGGCAGTGCACTTCATTTTTTGACACGTTACAATGAAGATGGCGATGGTTTTCTTTCTCGGATAGTCACGGGGGATGAAACTTGGGTATCGTACGACACCCATGAAACAAAACGGCAGTCAATGGAATGGAGGCACACTTCGTCTCCAGCGGAGGTTGAGCCTAAGCAAATCTTGACATCTCGAAAAGTCATGTGCACCGGTTTTTGGGACAGAAAAGGCATTTAGCTGATTGATTTATTACCACGGGGCCAAACAATCAATGCACAAGGTTACTGCGAGACCATTAAGAAACTGCGCCGCGCAATACAGAACAAGCGCCGAGGATTACTGTCAAAAGGTGTCGTTTTTTCCCACGACAATGCCCTACCTCACACGGCGAATGTGACTAAACAACTCTTCCGGTAATTTCTCTGGGACGCGTTTGATCATCCTCCGTACAGCTCATAGCGACTTTCATCTCTTCTTACACCTAAAATCTGTCCTTGGTGGTCAACACTTCAACGATGATGACGAGCTGAAAGAACATGTTACCACATGGTTGAATACACAAGTGGCAACTTTCTATCAAGAAAGTATACAAAAACATGTGCCACGCTATGACAACAGCCTACAAAATTTCGGAAGCCATGTAGAAACGTAGTTTAACAGTTCTAGATTTTTGTACAATAAATATTTTTTTCTGTACCTGTACACGTTTGTTTTATATAACCAAACGGAACTTACTCGGTGGACATACCTCGTATTTGAGAGTCCTCTGATTTCTTCAAAGTTCCTCATGAATTTGCAACAGTAATTGCATAAAAGAAAAGGTGTATGTCGGTTTCTGTTCAAATGGCTCTGAGCACTATGGGACTTAACGTCTAACTAACCTAAGGGCATCACACACATACATGCCCGAGGCAGGATTCGAACCAGCGACCGTAGCGGTCGCGCGATTCCAGACTGTAGCGCCTAGAACCGCTCGGCCACTTAGGCCGTCTCGGTTTCTGTGCTTTAGGAATAAATGACTATGTGGACATATGTAAATGTTAGAAATGCTGTGACTTAGATCACACCAAGGAGATCTGTAAGTGTAAAGAGCGAGTGTATTCCCGCAGTGGAGCAGAGGACACCAGGAAAGTGCATGCTCAAAAATCAATGAGAAACATGACCGCATACCTTGCCGCAGCAGAAAATGTGACTCACCTGGGAATGACAGTGTAACTTTAGAAATGTTCTTAGAACGCGAAACAGCTTTAACAGACTATTGATCCACCTAAAATTCACGCGAACGTAGAGTTGTGTACTCCATATCAAATCTACGTACATCAAGAAACAGAAGATATTTTGCACAGGAAACAGAAGCTAAGATCCCCGTCGACGGCAGTCAGGAATTGGCATGTTGCCATAGCCTGGCGTCAGGAACTTCGGATTATACTGAAAAGGAGAGGAGGGTCATATTTTGACGATATTCCAATACCAGTGACTACATAGTTTATTGACAAGCAGCGTCTTGACTTCATGAATTTCACAGACGATACTCTACTGCAGAGTAGATTAGAGACAGCAGTTGCAAAGGAACTTAGAAGACAGTCTCTAAAATGGGTAATAACCCAGACAAAAATGTGTTGCATAATAAATGAACTTGAGCTATGGCAATTTTGTTCAAGTCAAGCTGAACATCGAGGAAGCTTTAACACAGACTGTATAACAGACTGTATAACTGATAATGACCTGCTCTCAGGACAAGAAGGCACTTCCTCATCACGTGCTAAATCACACAAGGTGCAGACCGTGAACTTCGTTTAATGTGAGACGACGTGGGAAACTCCTGCATCATCCCAAGCTCCGGGGGTTGCTGACGGAAGAGATCTTCCTGGTGCCTGCAACGGGAGGCTTCCCGACATTTCATCTGTCCAATCCGACGCCAAATCTACATCGAATTCCTGCCAAAGGGTATGATAAAGATAGTGATGATAGTGATAACATCGACACTGCATGTGCAATAGCAGCAGACACCCACGCAACCACGGCATTATATGCTGAGCAGATCCTATCTCCTCATGAAAAGGAGTATAGTGACGGGGATGATACTGATGCGTACCAGAATCATAAAACGGTGAAATGGAGTTCAAATGGCTCTGAGCACTATGGGACTTAACACCTATGGTCATCATCCCCTAGAACTTAGAACTACTTAAACCTAACTAACCTAAGGACATCACACAACACCCAGTCATCACGAGACAGAGAAAATCCCTGACCCCGCCGGGAATCGAACCCGGGAACCCGGGCGTGGGAAGCGAGAACGCTACCGCACGACCACGAGCTGCGGACAGTGAAATGGAGTGAAAATCAGGTCCTTCTATCAAATAAAAAAAATATTTCGAGCCCTACTAAAAATAAGTTTGAATTACATACAGCCACAATTTATAATAAGTCAGAAGTTAATGTCCAGTTATGTCGTTTGAAGACTTCCAGTGTAGGCCTACTGCAGGTAGCTCTTAGTGATATTAGTGTTGGGCATTCTAAAGAAAAATCTATTACATATGCTACACTCGACAGGATTATTCTGAGAATAAATGATTTGCCAACAGAATTTAAACCTTTATGTGACCTTTTACACTAGGTGTTCACGAGAAGAAAGAAACCACTTCACATTGAGCATATACAGGGTGAGTCACCTAACATTACCGCTGGATATATTTCGTAAACCACATCAAATACTGACGAATCGATTCCACAGACCGAACGTGAGGAGAGGGGCTAGTGTAATTGCTTAATATAAGACATAAAAAAATGCACGGAAGTATGTTTTATAAGACAAACCTACGTTTTTTTAAATGGAACCCCGTTAGTTTTGTTAGCACATCTGAACATATAAACAAATATGTAATCAGTGCATTTTGTTGCGTTGTAAAATGTTAATTACATCCGGAGATATTGTAACCTAAAGTTGACGCTTGCGTACCACTCCTCCGCTGTTCGATCGTGTGTATCGGAGAGCACCGAATTACGTAGTAATCCAAAGGGAACGGTGATGGACCTTAAGTACAGAAGAGACTGGAACAGCACTTACGTCCACACGCTAACACCATTTAATTGGTCTTTTTCACTGACGCACATGTACATTATCATGAGGGGTAAGGTCACGTTCGACGGGTGTTTCATAGGACGTGGAGGACGCATAAATTGGCCAGCCCGTTCTCCAGAGCTTACACCTCTGGACGTCTTTCTGTGGGGTACGTTAAAGGAGAATGTGTACCGTGATGTGCCTACAACCCCAGAGGATATGAAACAACGTATTGTGGCAGCCTGCGGCGACATTACACCAGATGTACTGCGGCGTGTACGACATTCATTACGCCAGAGACTGCAATTGTGTGCAGCAAATGATGGCCACCACATTGAACATCTATTGGCCTGACATGTCGGGACACACTCTATTCCACTTCGTAATTGGAAACGGAAACCACGAGTGTACGTGTACCTCACCCCTCATGGTAATGTACATGTGCGTCAGTAAAAAATACCTATAAAAAGGTGTTACCATGTGGACGTAATGTGCTGTTCCAGTCTCCCCTGTACTTAAGGTCCATCACAGTTCCCTTTGGATTACTACGTAATTCGGTGCTCTCCGAAACACACGATCGAACAGCGGAGGAGTGATACGCAAGCGTCAACATCTCCGGATGTAATTAACATTTTACAATGCAACAAACGGCACTGATTACGTATTTGTTTATATGTTCAGGTGTGCTAACAAAACTAACGGGGTTCCATTTACAAAAACGTAGGTCTGGTTAAAAAACATACTTCCCTGCATTTTTTTATGGTTTGTATTAACCAATTACACTAGCCCCTCTCCTCACGTTCGGTCTGTGGAATCGATTCGTCAGTATTTGATGTGGTTTACGAAATACATCCAGCGGTAACGTTAGGTGACTCACCCTGTATACGTGGATTTTGTAAAAGTGTATGGACACGTTTATTACGACCCAGCGCTCCCCTCTCGAAAGTTCACTCGAAACACGTGAAAGTATAAAGATACTACAGATAAATCCTGCTGGAAGTAAAGTGGTAACGACTGAAATACGATCACTAATTGACGAGATGAATGCTGATATAATCTGTTTGCAAGAATCATTCTGTGGGAATAATAAGCTCCCACATTTGCCCGCATCTCGTGGTCGTGCGGTAGCGTTCTCACTTCCCACGCCCGGGTTCCCGGGTTCGATTCCCGGCGGGGTCAGGGATTTTCTCTGCCTCGTGATGGCTGGGTGTTGTGTGATGTCCTTAGGTTAGTTAGGTTTAAGTAGTTCTAAGTTCTAGGGGACTGATGACCATAGATGTTAAGTCCCATAGTGCTCAGAGCCTCCCACATTTACTGCGGATACACGGTAGCGGTTACTGGCCACGATAAAGCACTGTCTTCCATTCTCGTTACAAGTAGGAAATCTATTGTTACAAAGGAGGCCAAATCGACAAACACCCTAAAGAGAAAGATTACAACACTGTTCCCAATGTTCATTCACAAGCACAGGATACACTAGGAAATGACGATGACGAGGTGAAGAAGGAAGTGCTGCTTGTCATCAAAAGCTATAAGTATTAACAAGGGAGATCAAACTCAGCTGTCAAGAGACAAGTACAGGAGGCTACGTTGATTAGCAGCGTAATGTACGTACCTTTGCATATAAAGTGAACATGACTATAAAGTAATTTTAAGATTTTCATCCTCTTTTAAATTTCAACAAATATTGCTTTCTCCATACAATATCGCATGCAGTTAGAGGTCCACTAGTGATTAGTGGTCTACAAAAGGCTTCCTACATGCCCCTAGAGACAGACTGCTGCATTTTCAAAACCAATACTGCCTGTTCACTGGCATACGACTATGTACCCGCTGATTTTAACACTACGGTTTGTTTCTTTCCCTGTTACCGACGAAGATTTAAAAGCCGAGTGAGAACAATAGTGCACTCGCATGGGTAAACACTCAACAATTTACAGCAAGAGAGCTTTAACTGTACACGAAAACACATGATCGGAAATGAAAGGGTATATTTTTCAAATAGACATCGTACTGTGACTGATTTGGATCAGCGAAGCGTTAATGCGAGCTTTATAATCCATCAAGAGGTGACCATTGTTAGCTGCGCTGATTGGTTCCCTGGTTATTCGCTGTTAACGTACTGAATGCAACGGCGCAGCGGGGAAAGAGGAGGGGGCCGCGTTTATTGGAATAAACTGTTTTCGAATATACTTTTGTTGTGCTAATTGGGGAGCTGCTGTATTTATAAAATTAAACATCTGCGAAATATGCCATGACGCTGCTGTTTGTGAGGTGGATTAAATAATTGGATAGGCTGTTATTGTATAGAGGAATCAGCGGGAGGCCAGGTTTATGTGCAGCGGTTAAAAAAACGACAGGCGAAACGTTAATAATCGCTGCAGTTGTACGCTGTGTTGCAATATGCTTTTGTAGCCAAAACTGCGAAAGGAAAGCGCAAGCACACCTCCAAGTGGATTTAATTTTGTTTTCATATGACCACCTTGGCACAGCGCTGTCAAACAATACGCACTAACATTTCTAGTCAATTCTGTCACTTACGAGTTATATTGCTTACACTTTTCCACGGTAACAAAATTGTAACTCTCACTTTAATGTTAACGCAGCACTTGAAATCCGAAGCATTCAACATACACATTGTAAATTGGTAGCATATTATTTATGAATTAACTTCCTTTCCTCAAATAGACGGGACCAGTAACTTCGTAAAGGAAGTGATAACATTATTGCTTGAATTTATTACTACTTAATATAAAAGTGGACCATGGGAAAGCTGGCGATAGTGGAAGCGAAGTCTATCGTAAATTTAGTTGAAAACTGTCTTTGTAGGTTTCTTTACTTTTTCTATGATAACCAGAGGCATGATTTTTTTTTAAATAGTCACAGAAAAGTTGCGAGTGTCCTTGGAAGTGAATAACGAAAACATCAAACTTCACATAAAAAATCGAGTAGTCCTAATAAGTTTCAAATAAGAAAAACAAAGTTACCTGCTGCTTTATTCACGCACCGAATAGTCTGTATACTTGGTATGTCAGCTGTCTGTGTCTCTCCCTGTCACATACAGTCTGAACGAATGCAGATGGTTCAATCCCGCGTCCGGCCATCCTGATTTAGGTTTCCCGTGATTTCCCTAAATCGCTCCAGGCAAATGCCGGGAGGGTACTTTTCAAAGCGCACGGCCGACTTCCTTCCTCGTCCTTCCTTAATCCGATGAGACCGATGACCTCGCTGTCTGGTCTCCTTCCCCTAAACAACCAACAAGAATGCAGATGACGGAGACAGGTCACGACCGTAGTGGTCTATTCTTTATTTTGTTGGAAGATGAACCACACAGGGGATTAGAGTTCTCACAGTTTTGTGGGCTAAAGCATTACAGTGTAGAGATGATTACAGAATCATTCATAAAGATCTGTCGGAAGGGGCCGGTCGTTGTGACCGAGCGGTTCTAGGCGCTTTAGTTCAGATCCGCGCTGCTGCTACGGTCACAGGTTCGTATCCTGCCTTGGGTATGGCTGTGTGTGATGTCCTTAGATTAGTCAGGTTTAAGTAGTTCTACGTCTAGGGGCTGATGACCTCAGATGTTAAGTCCCATAGTGCTTAGAGCCATTTGACCCATTTTGTTGGAAGGGGTTATTGGATGTAGGCTTCTTCTGGCTTTCAAGACACATAAACCGACATGTTTTTGAGCAAGCACTGAATGAAGCTGGTGTAAATGCTTGAGATTCACTTCATGTAATATTGCCCCATTTTAGTTACAATAAGCTAACTGAAAATATATATTTGATTTTGCTTAGGAAGTTATATGAGGAGCCATTATGCGCATCAACAACGTTGAGCTATGGTACGTACAGCACAATGGAGCATCTGATTCCTATACACCTTGCGAGACGAGTCACGGGTGAGATACTGAGCTCTAATTCTAGATAACGACAGTTCAGGTCCTTGAGCAGTTTTCCAAATTTAAATTTAAGTATTCCGTGATTTTATAAGTCGCTTAAGGCGAAAGCAGTGATGGTTCCATCGCAAGAGCACTGCCTGTTACCTTATATTCTCTAACCCGTACTTTGGCTCCATCTCTATTGACCTAGTTGCTGACACTAAATTGTAAACTTTATATCCTTTTTGGTCAGTACGCGATACTTCTCCAACTGTATTTAAGTAATGGTTTCAACCAAAGAGTTAATGGCGGATGCTGAAGTGCTTAAATCGTAACGTCTTCATCTGACCTCACTATGATGACCTCGTTCCTTTTTCATTTTGGCGAACAGTACGAAAAAAGCACAGTATGGCAGATACATTGAACACGTATTCCTATGGGTTTCTTTATAAATAACTTTCTGCTACCAATCACGATTTTCTTTTATGTTTTACACTACGCGTTTTGGGAAATGATTCCCATTTTCATATGTGTATTTCTTCGTTCTTCTTCATATGTCCGTGGTGTTTTCGATGTGTGAGGTTTTGCTTTATTTTGATGACTTAAAGTTCTCTTATGGTCCATTTCTGCAAATTCTCACACATATTAAACACAACTCACTATTGTCAGCGCACAATACACGTGGTCATAGAATATAATAGGGAATATTAATCGGGGACTATGCATGTATGAGAGCGTGGTCTTTGCGAGGGTGACGGTGATCTAGAGAGGTTTAGTCAGGGTATTAATGAAGAAAGGATAAAAAACAAGTGAAAGGCGTGAAATTGTCTTTAAGGTTTTTCAAGGTTATTTTAAGACTATGTTATCATTCAAACGATCGAAAAATAGCGAAAGTTGGGACATTTTTTGAGACAGTGAAAAGACATATACAGGAACTATTTGTGGATAATGATTGATCATACTCTGAACTTTGTTTTAGATTTTCAATACGAAAAGAAAACAAAATGTCACTCGTAATTATGGTTTGATCAAGGGCTCGCGAATTTTAAATATGCAGACTGCGTGCAGTGTAGCTCCTCAGGAGTTAAATGAAAGCAAAAATGGAGAACTTCAGTCGACGCTACATTAAACTGAGAGAGGTTATACCCAATCACCATGAAATAACCTTAAATTTAACGATACGGTGCTAACGCGAACTTCGAGTTCGATTTTTGGGGGTTTGTCTCACTTTTTATAGCTTTACAAAAATAGCTAATATTAAAAAATTTCATTTATTATAGGTGCTTCCAATAAAAGTGTTTAATTTTTGGGGGTTATTGGTAGAAGTTAATAGATTGAACCATTTTAATTTTATCCTCCACGCAGTTTTAAAAATCGTTTCTCGACAAAAACCTGTTGAAAGTTTATGGAAAGTTTTAATATCTATTATTAAATCAATTTGCGTAAATCAACATGCTATTATATATTTTTGATGTCGCAGTACACAAATTTGAAGTTAGATTTTCCAAATTCTAAGTAGCTAATCTACGAGTAATATGGCAGACCAAAAATTATGTTTTGACAAAAAAATATGTTTTCGTTACTTACGTTTGGTCTGTAATTCGAGGACCATATATCAATCTTTCCTCTAACTCTAATTGCTGCTGGACAGAAATTTCCCCGTTCTTCTCTGCGAGAAAAGCCGATGTGGCTGAGCTGGATATGCAGCTCACACACGTTATTCGTCGGCTTTTACGGCTAATGTGTTTGCATGCATACTGCAATATAAATAATTCTGTGAACGTCTGTCACGCCATGACAAGTTTTTTTCCTGAACCAGGCGATTCCGGCTGAGAATGATCCACATCGGGCGCGACGTTGCCTCGAACAATGGACTGTAGAAACTTATGTAACACACGGATTAAAATACCTGTCCGTCCCAACGTTCTGGACGCGAATACCATTCCAAAATGCAACAATAATCGAATTTTCGACCATTTTGAATGAGAACCTGACCTTAATGGTAACTGTAGTAGTGTGTAAATAACTGCACAAGAATTTTACGGAGCTACAATAGCCAACCAGTATTTAACTCGGCAGAGAATCATATCCCCGAGGTGTACATTTTTGCATATAAAAGTGTGATGCGTTTGTAATTGTGTGTGTGTGTGTGTGTGTGTGTGTGTGTGTGTGTGTGTGTGTATGTGTGTGATATGAAGAAGTTACATTTCCTCAAAATCAGTGAGTGTCAAAATACACAATAAAACCTGTGTCTTTTGATTTCTAGAAATATGGACAGGGACTGGACAGAAATGCCTGCATTATGCAGTGCTTCAGTTTGATAATGCAGGTGACAGGCCAAAGTGCGTTTCGTACGACTACCACCTCAAGTTCACCATTTCTTGCAGACTACAAAAACTTACTTCGCATGTGGAGAATACTAAACTAGTAGAGCTGAGATATCACACGTTCAGTTTATTGAGCAATCACCTCGTGACGAAGCAAACTGTAATATTTTTACTTCCCTGTTGTTTTGCCACCTGCCTCCTTAAAATTCATTTTTTTCATTTTTGACTAATTACTATTAACATATTTGAGTATAATCTGCATTTCCATAAAAGAGAAAGGTTGGCCCTCAGTTTTAAAGTAAACAACACCAGATTTAATTTTGTGCCTAGTTTTATGTATGTCATTGATTTTATAATTTATTTGGACTAACATCTTTAATTATAGGGAGACATCTGTAGTTGTTTCGTATCTTAATTTCTCTTGTTGACAAATAAACAAATATGAATTCTTTACTAATTATAAACATTTGGAAGACGAAATGCTAGTACTCTTAGAGTATCTGTTTGGCTTTAGTGGGAAACATGTTAGCAAAGCCAGCCTTTAATTAATTCCAAAGTAATTAACAGTTTTGTCAAAAGTATTGTTTGCATTGCTATATTGTTAATTTCATGATTTAAACAAATATTTCGGCCTAACTCTTGCAGCAGAAGATATTGTTAAAAAGATCCAATCTCTCGATGTATTCAGTTAATTTAATGAAGCAAGTTTTAATATTAATTTCTGTAAATTTGACTTTGAGCAATGTATTGTTTCAGTACCTACTATTGTGAGGATATATAAGGACCCGATTTTTGGTCACGAGACAGTCAGTCCACGGCCGAGTTTCAGATTAGGAGACAGTGTTGGTTAGAACAACAACAATACTTCAACCTAACTGTGGAATAAGTGTTAAACAATTAGGCCATGTGTTAAAAAAATAACAATGTCTGTTGCGTACGTACCTTTCTATTCTTGAAGAACTGTGAACTTTGTGGTTAGGTTTTACTGCTCATAGGAACTATTGTAGCAGTATGTGGAGGTTTGCCTGCAAACTACTAATGAGGCTTATAGAGAGCACTGGCCATATATATAACTGTGTGTTATTAGGGGGTTGTGAACAGTGAAAGAAAAATACTGTGAGACACAACTGTGCACCTGCCCGCTACGTTATTCACAGTAGTCAGTGTCAGAATCCACAACCCATTTTTCAGCCAGTGTAGCAACACAGTACGTCGACGCCAAGGATAACAAACGAAGAGATAAATAAAGTAGGCGGAACGCTACATGTGGTGCCTCAACATGAGGAATACTGTACGTAGCCACAATAAAACAAGGACTCGCGAACTTTGAAAAGTGAAATCAACAGCGGTTAACTGTGAAGAGATGCTACAACCAATAAGTACTGGGGGTTTTATGGCCACAATATGACCAGCCAATTAGCGAGTGGATTCTATGGAAGTAACCAATGACTACATGAGCAGCCAAGCAGCACGCAGGTGGACGCAAATGATCGAGACAAACAAGACGCTTCGCCTAGAGAATTACAACGTGCAGCAGACGAAAAATCGAGATGACAACTGCAACAACAGCGGCAGCAGAGCAGCAGAAAACGAGTAATTAAAAACAAGGTAATTCATTGCAAAATCTGTTTTGTATTAAGTGATAAAGAATGAGTGATCTTAACCAACAAACAGTGTGACTGAGAACAAAGCTGTAGAGGTTAAGTTTTTAAAGGAACAGATGGACGTAAGTGATTACAAATCAAACATGAATGTAACTTTGAATGATGAGGACGGAAGTCCTGTTGTAGATGAAATGATAAAAGCGTCATATACATTATGTGGTGATGTGAGCGAAATGGACAAAAACAGTACTCAAGTCGGTGAGATCGTTAAGGTTAAGAAGAAGGAATCTAGTAGCAAAATTTTATAGCAAACGGAAAAGTGGAAGCGATGTTAAGGCAAATTAGGAATATTTTGAGTAATATGTGTATGAAGGAAGACGTTAATGGTACGGAAAGCAGTACGAAAAAACACATTACCAGGGTGGAAAATAGTATGAAAGAAGACTTTAATAAGGTGGAAAAGAAAACTGATAGCATTAGGACTGACATGGTTAGCTTAAGCGATGAACTAAAGAAAGAAATTAAAAAGGAGATTCAGGTAGTCAGCTTTAATCTTTCAGAATTAAATAAGAAGGTTGATTCAGTAGTTAAAAATTGTGATAATACTAATGAGAAATTAACATTGAGTCGTAAATGTGTGGAAAAGAGAAAGAAGTATTGTAATGACAATAGTATGAAGGAGGTGGCTTCCGAGAAAGTTTGTGCTGAAAGTAAAGTTAAACTTGAGAACCAATTTGATCACATTACAAATGATTTTGAAACATAGGTAGAAACCATATGTGCAATAATGGCAGAGGAAAAAGTGGAAAAGGTAAATGAAAGTTTAGATTCAAAATTGACTGAAATGGAGGAAAATGATGGAAGAGGTACAAAATCTAAATCATAGTGAAAGTGAAAGTGGGTCTGAATCTGACAGCAGTTGTAACGATGATAGCAATGACGAATCCAGTAGTGATGAGGATGAGGTGTATGCATTTATAATTGACAGTGATGGAAAAAGATAATGATGGCAGCACAGGATAATATCAGGGCTAATGAAGAGTCAAAGTTTTAGAGTGGTACAGAGGAAGAGGGCGATGCTATTGGTCATTTGACTGTGACTGATAATCATTTTGGTAAGCAGTATGATAGTTTTTCCAGCGAAAGTATTAATAAGGATTTTTTGTGTGAAGAAGATCATATGGTAAGTAAAAAGGAAGAGTGCCACCCTGAAATACCAGCGAGGGTACAAGGAAACATGTTAAGTTTTTACTGGACAGTCATAGTGATTCGAATGGCATTTCACAGGCATTTTTTGAATCTATTGAGAACTCAGACGGTATAGTACTGATGCATGTTTCTTTATTAAGAATTATTGGTAGTACTGGTAAGTTATTAAAGAGTGTGAAACAAGAGATACTATTAACTGTGAAATTGGCAGGACATTTGTTGGGCTGCAATTTGTTGGTGATCCAAAATCTCAGTTTTTGTGTAATTTTTTGATAATAATTTCTTATGGCCCCCGTTGTCCCATGCAACTTCTGTCCCACAAACTTTTCAGCTGATATCATACTTTCGGAGTAATTCTTGGTGGCACAGTTAGTGGCTCACCCTATAGATTGAATGGCAGAGGTGGAAGGTTTCATCCCTTTCTTACACACTATTTAATTCGAGCACTTAGTTCTTGCTCTTACAATCTGATTTATCCGTCTTGGTTCTTGTATATAAGTTGTATTATACAAGAAATTGTGTATAAGTAATATTATAAGTACTTCCCTTAACGTACTCCTCTCAGAATTTCGAACATTTTGCACCATTTTATATTGGAGAAAGCCGTTTGTAGGTAAACCAATCCTACGAGTTTGTGTGTTTTTTCAGTCTTGTATCTTTATCTAACAGAAAAAGAAACAGTAGCTTCTCTGGTGTTTTTACCTTCCCAAAAGCCACACAGATCGTCACCTAGAGATCCCCAATTCTCTTTCTCATTCGCCTGTATGTTATTCTTGTCAACGACTAACATGCTAGTGATATTAAGCTCATGGTGAGATAGTTCCCGGACATATCACCCATTGCTGTTGTAGCGTTTGTGTGGATGATATTTTTCCAGACGTCGAATGATATGTGTCGAGTCTCATAGATTGTACACTCCACTTTGAACAGTCGTTTGATTGGCAATTCTTCCAGATTTTCTGGTGGAAATTTTCTATACCTTCTGCCCCATTCACCTCAAGTTTTCCTAATCTCTGCTTAGCTCCGATTCTAATTCTGAATCCCTTTATTTCCATATCGACTTCCGTTTCTTCAACTATCACTCCCAGTAAGCCCTCACCCTCCTAGGGGCCTCCAGATCACTCTTTTCATCTATGTGCTCCTTCCAGTGTGTTTAGCATTGGTGTTCCCATTGTACTCCTTATGTTGACACAGTTGCTTTTAATTTCACCAGAGGTTGTTTCGATTTTTCTATATTCTGAATTATTCCCTCCAATATCTCTTTCGTTTTTGATCTTTTCACATTTATTTCTGCAGTAATTACGTCTTGTATTCTTTGCACTTCGTAACGGAACTGAAATGATGGTGGGCTGACAGTAATTTGGAGCCCGCGCGTCGGAAACGGGCGCGCTTGTGTGAGACTGCCAGGGAGTGCACCCTGATGCCATCTATTGGTGAAACTGGGAATTAGCGCTACCTATCAGACAATGCACTAAGCTCTCGGAGTCAAATGTATTCTTTTTCTTGGTAATTATAAGTTATTATTGTATAATTTAATGTTGTAAAGCGCTAGTAGTAAATTATTATGACTGGTATGAACTACAGGGTAGTAAATATAAATATTCATAAATACTAAATGATTTCGGTAAAAAGGTGGTAGGGGAACGCCCCCACTCTTGGTGATACGAGTGTAGCTAGGGGTAGCTGGAGACACAGGGACTGAACAATGGAATGGCCTGGGGAGTGTTGACGTGATCGGACGTGCGTAACTGTGCTCATGCAAAAGTGATTGTGCAACAGAGAAGAGGCGAATATCGTCGCCGTTTTTGGAGTAAAACGCGACGAAGGGTTGTTGAAGCCGCCTCTATGCCACTGGGGCTGACTGTAAGAGTTCCTGCGCCCAGATTTTATGGCGGACGTGCAGTAGCTTATACGAGTGCTACAGCTCGTAGTTCCAGCCGCCATTAAGGGCATGAGGCGTGAAGAGCAGCGTTAGCCACATGCACCTCACCACCAGCACCGACACGTCTACCCAAGGCAAGACTGCTTGCAATTGTTAAGTCGAACTTTGTATACATGTAAAATGAGAATACCAGTTTTCTTTTATGCAAGAGCAGAGGACAGAATATAGTAATGAGTAAAATTACGACGCATGTTCATTGTAAAGTGTAGTAACCTCAAACATAGTATAGTGAAATCACACTGAGGCCACCAATGCCTCTTTCATTTACAATTCTTTTGGTTGTAGAATACTTTAGCGTATAAGAATGTTGAAAAGAGCAATGGTCACACCAGAATGAGTCGCCTATTTATAGTTACTTAAATTTTTCTGAGTAACCTTTCAAGTAAAGTCATTTAACTAATTCTGTATCAATTGTCCAAAGAGTAATATCCAAATTCATTAAATAAGTTGAAGGATAGAATTTTGTTAACCCAAGTTGCATAAACTGTCTTGGTAGTAATTACCAAGCCAACTCACAGAAATTGAGAGAGTATTTGCTTTGTAGAATCATCTAGAATGATCAGAAATAGTAATATTCAGAATTAAGTTTAAATTCAACTCAAGCCATTTCACTTTGAAACGAGCCAAAAATTGATTTATTCTTTTGCTCCTTCAGAGCTGGCGACCGTAGTTATAAGTACTTTCAGGAGGATTCGACGGTAAGTCTGCTGCTCTCGTCGTGCTGATAGGATTATCCACTGCTGCTAGCAGTGGTGATTGGATACATAAGCTCACTACCAAGTTAAGTGGGTCAGGTAGGCAGTGTTACTGTGTGAACTGTAGGGCACTGTAGGCCATGGATCGAACCCGTTCAATCATCACAGCTCTTAGGGAAATAGTTCAGTTAGGAGGGTACTAATCATTAGGTAAATACTGGCGAGTAACGGTCAAAAATGTATACGCAAGTGAATTTAGCAAGGTCCACGTAGCACCTAGTTAATGTGGTGCAATGGCGAGGGTAGGAGTGGAGTAAAAGTGAGCTGAGCTTGTGGCAGCTGTGTTGTATTCAAATATTAACAACGTGAATTCAGTACTACCTCTTACCATTAGGACTGAGCTATTTACAATTAAAAATACGTAGCAGTAAGCGAAAAGGAGTGACAGCTACAAGTCCGTATTGGTTTTATACACACGGAATTAGGAAGCGGGTCATTCCGTCAGTGGAGGGGGTTAAAACAACCGAGTCAGTTGAGAACATACCCCATTTACTGATGGAAAGATTCGGCAGTTCGGTCGCAACTTCCTGTTTAGTTAATTCCTCAAATTACTATATTTCTGCCTCTCCCCGAAAATTTTTTTCTCCTTTCTTTCATCGATCAGTTGAAGTGTTTCTTCTCTTACCCAAACTCTCTTCACAGTTATCTTCCTTGTACCAGTTTGTTCGTCCAGCTTCCATAATGCCCTTTTAGCGATATCCATTTCCTCTTCAACGAAACTACCTGCTGTGGTATTCATCTACAGCCTTAGAGAACTGCACCCAGTTGTTTCTCAGTACATCTGTATCTCACTTCTTTCCACACTGAGTGTTCCAGACTTATCTCTTCTACTTCAGTCTGCTCTTCATCATCCTTAAATTGTGAACAGAGTCTTTATCTTACGACTCAATATCTGATTTCGGAATCTTTGTATGAGCATGACGTTATCCACCCATGTTTACAGGTGTTTTCCCAGTATAGCTCCTTGTCTTATGAATTTTGAACAATATATTTGCTATTATGATCTGAAATTTATTGTAGAACTCCATTAGCCTTTCTCCTCTCTCATTCCCATTACCAAGTGCATGTTATTACGTAACTCTCTTTCTTTTCCCTTACCTACTACCGTGTTCCTTTCCCGCATGACTATTAGATTATATTCCTACACACCCGCTGAGTCTCATATCTCTCTTCATATGCTACTTATGACGGTGGCATCTATACCTGAACTGTTGCTATGGGTGCTGGTTCGCTGTTGATTATAACGGAAACGACTCTATCACTGTTCTGACTCACTGTTTGCCCTAACTTTCTGTTCACAACGAATGATGTTCTTTTACCATCTTCCACTGCTATTGATATAGCCTATATTGTTCCAACCAGAAACCCTTTTTTTCTCTCAATTTCACTCTAGTGACACATTCTTACCTATAGTGAGCCCTTGCATTCCCATTTTCAGATTTTCTGGCTTCTCCATCAAGTTCAACCTTCTGAAATTCCACGCTCCGACAAGTCGTACGCTAGCCTTTCTCTGATACAATGAAAGCTTTCACGGCCGGATGTCATAGTTATTTATGAGTCTTTTCGGCTATATGGGAGTGGTTGACATTACTTTTCGGGCAACACTGAGTCGATTGACGAATCGCACGTCGGAGCACGACATAAATGCTTTGTAAAGTGGGTGTGGTCGAGTTTACACGTGATCACCAGAGATAATTGTTGTAGGACATAAAACTTAACTATCAATTGTTGCTTTTAGACCTTTTCACAAATACACGGAATCTTATATACTCCAATTGCTGACAGAGGAGGGCGTTTATCCTTAAAATATCGGAGTGCTTGACATATTTTTTAGTTGGTCCAAAAAAAGATCTCATGTGTTTCTGTTAAATCTTGCCGAACTGACCAGTTCACATTATAATAAGAGGATGAGAAACCGTGTTTTTCCATCGACGTATTTCACCACTCTTCTTTTTCGCTCTGTTATTCGGTCGCAGAACCCTATATAGCCCGCTTCCATATATGAATAGCCACTCGTCTCGAAAGCCTACTTCAGATTTTTAATTCGGCATCCAGGTATTCCGGCGTGCAGATACTTTTGCCTTTGTCAAAAGGACCTTTAATGGCACCTCTCTTTTGTTGTGAGTGATGGTTGGAGTTCTTATTCAAGTATCTATCCGTATTTGTGTCTTTCGGAATAACCTTAGGTTTCAACCCTCTGTCAGCATCTGTCATAACTAAAATATCCGAGAAGAATACTGCGTTTTTTTCCATTTACATAGTAGCTGATTTTTTTATTTTGTGCCATTCAAATAACTTCCATTCAAATAACTACAATTCAAGTAACAAAAGATTTCTTGTAAGGTTTTTTTACCATGTGATCTAACGACGAATGTATTATCGACAAATCGAGAACATCGACACGGTTTTTTATTTGCATTTGCCAGAGCTGGGTGTCCGAATTTTTCGATATAAGAGTTAGCGATCGCTGGACCTAATTGGTTACCCATAGCGCCACCATCAACTTCCTCACAAAATTCATCGTTTCATTAGAATTGATTAGAAGTAACCCAACGTCTAAAAAGAGCAGTCAAGTTCCTGTAAAAGGATTCCGTACATAACTTCGTCCACAATAGTTTCTGTTTCAAAATATATTTAGCTTGTAACTGGTTTTAGATTCCACTGTTAGTTACTCTGATTTCACTTACTGATATTAACGTATACACTCCTGGAAATTGAAATAAGAACACCGTGAATTCATTGTCCCAGGAAGGGGAAACTTTATTGACACATTCCTGGGGTCAGATACATCACATGATCACACTGACAGAACCACAGGCACATAGACACAGACAACAGAGCATGCACAATGTCGGCACTAGTACAGTGTATATCCACCTTTCGCAGCAATGCAGGCTGCTATTCTCCCATGGAGACGATCGTAGAGATGCTGGATGTAGTCCTGTGGAACGGCTTGCCATGCCATTTCCACAGGGCGCCTCAGTTGGACCAGCGTTCGTGCTGGACGTGCAGACCGCGTGAGACGACGCTTCATCCAGTCCCAAACATGCTCAATGGGGGACAGATCCGGAGATCTTGCTGGCCAGGGTAGTTGACTTACACCTTCTAGAGCACGTTGGGTGGCACGGGATACATGCGGACGTGCATTGTCCTGTTGGAACAGCAAGTTCCCTTGCCGGTCTAGGAATGGTAGAACGATGGGTTCGATGACGGTTTGGATGTACCGTGCACTATTCAGTGTCCCCTCGGCGATCACCAGTGGTGTACGGCCAGTGTAGGAGGTCGCTCCCCACACCATGATGACGGGTGTTGGCCCTGTGTGCCTCGGTCGTATGCAGTCCTGATTGTGGCGCTCACCTGCACGGCGCCAAACACGCATACGACCATCATTGGCACCAAGGCAGAAGCGACTCTCATCGCTGAAGACGACACGTCTCCATTCGTCCCTCCATTCACGCCTGTCGCGACACCACTGGAGGCGGGCTGCACGATGTTGGGGCGTGAGCGGAAGACGGCCTAACGGTGTGCGGGACCGTAGCCCAGCTTCATGGAGACGGTTGCGAATGGTCCTCGCCGATACCCCAGGAGCAACAGTGTCCCTAATTTGCTGGGAAGTGGCGGTGCGGTCCCCTACGGCACTGCGTAGGATCCTACGGTCTTGGCGTGCATCCGTGCGTCGCTGCGGTCCGGTCCCAGGTCGACGGGCACGTGCACCTTCCGCCGACCACTGGCGACAACGTCGATGTACTGTGGAGACCTCACGCCCCACGTGTTGAGCAATTCGGCGGTACGTCCACCCGGCCTCCCGCATGCCCACTATACGCCCTCGCTCAAAGTCCGTCAACTGCACATACGGTTCACGTCCACGCTTTCGCGGCATGCTACCAGTGTTAAAGACTGCGATGGAGCTCCGTATGCCACGGCAAACTGGCTGACACTGACGGCGGCGGTGCACAAATGCTGCTCAGCTAGCGCCATTCGACGGCCAACACCGCGGTTCCTGGTGTGTCCGCTGTGCCGTGCGTGTGATCATTGCTTGTACAGCCCTCTCTCAGTGTCCGGAGCAAGTATGGTGGGTCTGACACACCGGTGTCAATGTGTTCTTTTTTCCATTTCCAGGAGTGTAGTAGAGATCATGTAAGAGCCATACCGTTAAATACAGTATTGATAAATTTTCTCAATTGCAACACTTTTAAAATTTTAACACAATATTTGTTCCCAGATACCTACATATACTTAGGTACCCTGCAATCTACTGTTCGGTGTGTGGCGGAGGGTACCATGGTACCATGTACCACTACTAGTCATTCCCTCCCCTGTTCTACCCGGAAACATAGCGAGGGAAAAACAACTGTCTGTATGCTTTCGTATGAACCCTAATTTCTTTTATCTTCGCAATCCTTGTCTGCAGTGTATGGTGGCGTCAGTAGAATCGTTCAGCAGTCAGCTTCAGTTACCGGTTCTCTAAATCTTCTCAGTAGCGTTCCTCTCAAAGAACGTCGCCTTCACTCTAGGTATTCCAATTTGAGTTCCCGAATCATCTCTGTAACACTTACTGGGTTTTCGAACCTATCAGTAATAAATCTGGCAGCCAGCCGCTGAACTGCTTCGATGTCTTTCTTCAGTTCAACCTGGTACGGATCCCAAACAGTCGATCAGTACTCAAGAATAGATCGCACCTACGTCCTACACGCGTTCTCTTTTACATATAAACCACACTTTCCTAAAATTCTCCAAATAAACCGAGGTCAACTATTTGCCTTCCCTGCCACAGTTCTCACATCTTCGTTCCATCTCATACCACTTCGCAATGATACGTCCAGGGATTTAAACAACTTAACTCTGTCATGCAGGACACTACTAGCACGGTATCCGAAGATTACAGGTTTGTTGTTCCTACTTATTCGCATTAACTTTCATTTTTCCATATTTAAAGCTAGCGACTAACCAAACATTTTGTCTAAGTCATCAAGTTTGAAGCCTTACCGTACCACACAGCATTATCAGCAAACAACCGGAGATTCCTGCCCACCCTGTCCACCAAATCATTTACGCATATAAGGAACAACAGCGGTCCTGTCACACTTCCTTGGGGCACTCTCGGACGATATCCTTGTTTCTGACGAACACTCGCGTCGGGGACAACATACTGGGTTCTATTACTTCTGTTGGAGCCACTCACATATTTGTGAACTTACTCTTCGTTAACAGCCTGCAATGGGGTACCACGTCAAATGCTTTCCGGAAATCTGGAAATAGGGAACCAGCCTGCTGCCCTTTATGCATAGTTCGCAGTGTATCTTATGAGAAAAGGGCAATCTGAATTTCACATGACTTCGCAGTGTATCATATGAGAAAAGGGCAAGCTGAATTTCACATGACCATGTTCTACCTCCGAATATTTTTTCACTTTCAGAAAAAGCCTTACTTTCGTCGGCTAATTTTTCATAACTCCAGAAAAGAGACTACAGCACACAAAAAATGAATGGCATCGTTTAATAATGTAATACTAACTTGATAAATGTTCTATTATAGGAGCCGGCCGATGTGGCCGAGCGGTTCTAAGCGTTTCAGTTCGGAGCCGCACTGCCGCTGCGGCCGCAGGTTCGAATCCTGCCTCGGGCATGGATGTGTGTTCTGTCCTTAGGTTAGTTAGGTTTAAGTAGTTCTAAGTCTAGGGGACTGATGACCTAAGTCCCATAGTGTAGTGGACTGACAAGACAGCCAGTCCAAAGTGACGGGTAACCGAAAGGCACGCGTTTACACACGCCGGCTGGCGTTAGGTCTGAAACAGGATACGTAGTGAATGCTATAAATAAAAGTACGTAGCTGCTGGAATACTTAACTTTAATCTATCATTTGTATACAGCATTCTTGATTATACAAGTGAAACTTTCTCTAGAAATGGTTCATGGCGCCTTGCTAGGTCGTAGCCATGGACTTAGCTGAAGGCTATTCTAACTATCTCTCGGCAAATGAGAGAAAGGCTTCGTCAGTGTAGTCGCTAGCAAAGTCGTCCGTACGACTGGGACGAGTCCTAGTACGTCTCTCTAGACCTGCGCTGTGGTGGCGCTCGGTCTGCAATTACTGACAGTGGCGACACGCGGGTCCGACATGTACTAATGGACCGCGGCCGATTTAAAGCTACCACCTAGCAAGTGTGGTGTCTGGCGGTGACACCACACATAGTGCTTGGATCCATTTGAGTGTATTATAGGAGCTGCTAGAGGCAAGTGTTCCATGGTACAGCACTGTCCTCTACGTTTCTACGAATAAGCAGAAAAACTGTAGGGAGGGTTGTGCAGAAAACACCGCGTTTGTATGATGCGACAACAACATGGCCATTGCATGTGAAGTAGCCGGTCCAGGGATTGCTAAGCAAGAACTCGCTCCCAGATGAGGAACAAAATATTTATTAATAGCAACATGAAATCACACTTCACAATTCTGTAGTACATTACTAGTTGAACTAAACACAAGGAAGTCACAAGAAATTCTCTTTGTTAGTAAAACTGTCTCTGTCAGGATTGTAACTGTTTGTCACAGCAGACAAGTTCACACACTCTAACAAGACAGAATTATATGTCCGGAAAGACCTCAGTTAAGGACAGTTGTCTAAAAGCACAACACAGTCAAAGGTGGTTGAAAACCAAAATGCTAATGCCAGAGATGCGTGAGGGGAAGTTGCAGTCCAGTGTAGATGTGAATGGCTGGCGGCTCGATGTGGGCTGGTCAGCAGGCTTAGACTGCTGCGCACTGGGCGTGTGTCGTCTTAAGTACAGTGCCGGCGGGAGATACTGCCGGCGACTACTTGCTGCCACGTGATACGGCGCAAGCAAACGGGTCCGTAGTAGCTGCGCCTCCTAGTGGTGACGTGGTTGCTGCCTGTCGGCGAAGCGAACGCTCAGGATCGCAGGGGTGGCGTCATGAGTTTTCCATCACAGCACACCGTGGTTGGTACTGTCTGGAACTCGCTCTCGTTGCCGTATCTACAAGATCTCGTGTATCTGCTACCTGTGATGCTGCCCTATTGTGTTGATGAGCTGTATGCCCAAACTCACCCTGCGTAATCGCTCTACAAAGCCCTGTGAAGTGCATGGGAGAGCTACCTAATTTGCCGTATGTTAGGGATTCTTTTATTTTCGGTCGATTATGGATTTAAGGGAGAAAGACTGATTATTTGCCTCTGTATGCACCACAACTACGAATAGCCTCACACTCTCTTTGAAGTCTCCATGGGAGCGATACGTGGGATGCTGTTTCTTGAAAGTATATAAGTAGGCTTTCACGGGAAAACTGACGTCCGCCTTCAAGCGTCTACCAATTTACGCCAATTTTTGCCTCAGTATTTTCGTGACCCTCTTCCACTAGTCAAATAAACCTGTGAACATTCTTATCGCCCATCTTCGAATAAATTGAAAATGCTCAGTCAATCCTACTTGTCCTAATTGAAACTACATTACTTGTGATACTGTGTCCCATTAACTTAAATGCTACAACCGCCTCTCTACGCGGCCCCACATGGTTACCGTAGTCCATCGCCGACTGGCTAAAACTCCGGTTTGTTGGCTGCGCGCGGTACTGCATATTGTTGGTGTCAGCGATATTACGTACAAACATGTAAAGGTAATGTTCCCTAACAAAGACAATTCTTTGCCATCGAAAGTGGTGAAATATAGATCCTAGTTCATACTCACTGTAATGTGAATCAGTGAGCCCAAGGATAAAACACTACTACAGGATCACAGAACCACTTCTGAACTCGACTACCCCACATTAAATGTCTAGTGCTACACTGGGCTGTGAGTAAATTCGCCACCTTGCCTCATTTGAAAAGAGGCAGAATCGTGAGCAAACGCTACACCCCTCCAATCAGCTAACATGCAGTGTCGATATTGTTTTGTCCAATGAACGTGCAGTTTTGTGTGTTGTTGTGAGCAACGTCCTTTTTCTAGCTACTGGACTCAAAATGACGAGTGGAAGTGGAAAACTTTCTAAGTGTTTCTTTTCACAAAACGCATTTTTAGTTTTTCAGTACTACAGTGTTTGGTGTTCTGTTGCATTTGGCTAGACTTGCTCCAACTGTAAAATCAAGGCGAAAATTTTCAGATATTCTTTACCAGAAGATGCATGGTCTATGTATCAAGCATTTCTTCTTTTGCGTGTTCCTAATACCATGTGTCAGAGTTTGAACCACAAGATTTACACACGACTCTTGATTCAACTGACGCTATGGGCCTGTTCCATGAAACTACAATACATACAACTAACATATTTAATTTTAAGGATGCTGCAGGAACACTATTACGAATGCAGTCATGTAAGATATCCATGTGCAGTATGATCAAAATGCCTCACATGCATCCGTTCAAATGGCTATTACAAATTTTTGCTCTGAAACGGAGGAACAGAAAAATGCCAGTGTATTATAGTGAAGGCCATGGCACGTGAATGCCATACCGTAATTTCATGTGTAAAACCAGCAAAGTTTATCAGTTACAAAACCAAAAATCTCTATTGACAGTGTTTCAGTTCCTTGCCCTAGAGCCAAGGGAATTTTATAGTAAACTTTAGTATTTGTGTTCCCAAAAATGGAGTAGTATTAGAAACAGAAGTCAACACCGAGGAATATTTTTTCATTAATTTAGTTCTGTTACACTCGTACTCTTGTATAAAATTTCTTATACATGGAAATTACACATATCATAAGAAGTTTTGCAGCAACCCGGTTCTCAGAACTTCTGAATATAGACGTTGACTGTGGATATTGTATAACAGACACAGTCTCTTTGACAGTTCAGAGATGTCACTAAAGCCAACCGAAGATGTAAAGAACCATGCATGAGCAGCACCTATTAGAGGACGGGGTCCGACAGCCGACTAGTTCTAGTCATTCCACGAGGAAGGAGGTCCAAGGCTCGTGTTTGTAGTACAGACATACCTAGGCGGTCAATACCGCGGTTCGATCGGTCCGCATTGTTACTTTGTGCCAGGAATGACACTCAACAAGGGGAGTGTCCAGATCTCTCGGAGTGAACCAAAAATAAGTTGTTCGGACATGGAGGAAATACAGAGAGACAGGAACTGTCGATGACATGGCTCGCTCAGGCTGGCCGAGGGCTATTACTGCAGTGGATGACCGCTACCTACGGATTATGGCTCAGAGGATCCCTGACAGGAACGCCACCATGTTGAATATGGCATTATGTGGGGCCGACGTACGCCGCTGGTGGTCATGGAGCGCGCCGTAACGGTTGGACGACACGTGAATGCCATCCTCCGACCAATAGTGCAACTATATCGGCAGCCTATTGGCGGGCTCTCGTTGTATAGTGGTATGACAAGCAATGTGTGGTTTTAATGAGCAGTGAAAACGGCAGACATGATGTTTATGTTGTTCTCTATTCGAATTTTCTGTACGGGTTCCGGACGCTCGGAACCGAAGTGATACAAAACTTAGTATTCCAGTATGGTAATTAGAATATTGTTAATACTATTTATCTTCTAACTTGTTTCAGTACCTTTTTGTAGTGATCAAGTAATCAGCATAATTCTTTGGTATCAGAACACTTTTCGATTTTTTGGATGCAGATAACTTGTCTATAAAATAGTTATATTGTTTTTATATCGTTTTTTATTCTCCTTAAAAATGTGAGATATAGGACATAAAACGTTTTCCGCTTCCATTCTCCAAATGTTCACTGCATAAAGTTCGTACTGAAACTGATTAAGGTCAACCTTCATTCGTTGACAGCAGTAATTCATATTAGGGATGGTATAGACTGTTATTGAGTATGACATGATACTCTACTCCCATTATCGTTCATTAGGACCTTTTTAATTTCATTGTTATTACATCATGTTGCATGGCTGTCAGTGATACAGTATTCCTTGTAGAAATGTGGCTGTGTTTGCATTTGTACACAAACTAATCGGTAACTTCTTTCACAGTGTAGTGTACATCCAAACAGAATACCTCCTTTCTGAAATTTCAATCACGTCTACAAGCTGACCCTTCTTGATACGTTGATTAATAATGCATATAACACAGCACTGCCATGACAGCGTTGGAGGGTGACATGACCACTTGCTACCAGTTCTGGGCTATGTGCATTGTGCATTGTAGCATAGCGAAGAGTGAGCTCTTGTTAGTTCTCATCTGTCTTTCCAAGCTTCCCTACTATATAATCTGCCTACTGCCCCTCTACACCTTACATCTGTCTCACGTAGCTCCTTTCATCTTATCTTGGTCCACTAAGTCATTCCCTCATTCTGTCCATCCACTTCTCCATCCATCTCAACCTGTCCCTAACCATACTCATCAGCATGTGTAGCCCGTGCAATACACTTCGATGAAATGGGAAATAATCCAACAAGACACCTGTAATGCAGAGCAGGGACTTGAAAATCATTTATTTGCCACTGACGTACAGGCCATCAGCTAAAGGAGGTAGGTAATGCTAACCAATACTTCTCCACCACAATAAGACTGTCATGCAGAGAAGCCTACATATCAGGACCTGGAAAATCGTTTCCTGCCCCTGACATGTAAGCTGCCTTGCGACGCAGGTTGATTTGTCAAGCCATTACCGTAAGTCAGATAAGATTAGTTCAGCTAAGTGCCTTCAATGAACTAAGTGTGAATACACGGCGCAGCAGGCTGATCCTCCAGTGCGGAGGCGCTGTGGGGTCGCGGCGAGGCGAGGCGGCGGCTTTAATCAAAGGCGACTCGCCGAGGCGGTCCGCCCTGCCAGGCATTAATATTCCGGCCAGAGAGCGCCTCCGCCTCCGCCTCCGCGCTCCGCCTCTGCCCGCCGCCCACGTCAATGGACACGGGGCGGCGCTGCCAGCCGAGGCGCCTTCATTTGGCGGCTGCCGTGGCTGCGGCTGCGGAGGCTCCTAAGCCGGCGATCTCTCTTACGGACGCCGCAATATTGCGGATCGTCGGCTTACGCGGCCTCTCTGTGTTCTCCTGCCAGCCGAGAAGGGGCTGCGAATTTTCCTGTGGCGCCACAGCGCCGCCAGTTGCAACACTGACACCCTACGTGTTTCGCTACTAAATTACATTCTACACACTGCACATACTCGTCGTTGGGAAACAGTCCATGTTTCTTACAAAGCGCTTTCTTTTTGACTCCTGATCGCTATGCATTATTCGATATTCAGAACTGTTACGATGTGTAATAGCGGAAGGCAGTCGGAAATGAAATCTTTAATTGGAAGTATTAAGAAGAGAAAATAATTTTGTCCTCATATCTGCTGATAGATCTTCCGGTTTCTACGGTACACACTCTGCTGCAATGTTAAGGCCTATTGACACAACTGTTTGTTCAAATGGTTCAAATGGCCCTGAGCACTATGGGACTTAACTGCTGAGGTCATCAGTCCCTTAGAACTACTTAAACCTAACTAACCTAAGGACATCACACACATCCATGCCCGGGGCGGGATTCGAACCTGCGACCGCAGCGGTCGCGCGGTTCCATACTGTAGCGCCTAGAACCGCTCGGCCACCCCGGCCGGCCAACTGTTTGTCGTATACTCTTTTTGTGGCGGTTTTCTTAGCCATGAGAAACAAATAATCTTGCCTTCATCTAGGTTTGATTCAAGGATGGCAGAAAGCTAAATGTTGAGTCATCTGCTGCACTGCTGAAAGAACGTACTGTATGTAAACAAATAAAAGCTGATGAAGTAGTTTCTCGGACCAAATTGTACTCCTAGCATAAAAAATAAAACACCAAATATTTTGGATTCACATGATTTTTGCAATGTAATTGTTGTCAAATGACTGCAGTGAAACTATTGGCTAAAAGTATTTGATTGTTTCAATTGTTAGTCTTACATGAGAACCTGATGACGAGGTAGTTAACTTTCCTTTACTCTTGATATTTGTTACGATTAAGTCTAGTAACTCACTGCTCATTGTTCTAAAAAAAATGCAATGAACAAGAGTGCCAATTTCGACTGCTAATCTGATTGAAGCAGCAATTTTCAGTCTCAGATTGTCGTCCTATTTCGAAATGTGTACATCAAGATTACTGAGAGGTGGATGCTAGGTTAATGTGGGTAGGACGTCAAACGGGCCAACTTGGAGCAAGAGAGGCACAATAGGACATTTTAAATACCACTGTCTATACATTCACAAATGAATTCATAAAACTTTGTCAGCATGACCAGGAAGGATTCAGGGTTCACACTCACAGCAGTCGAAGTTTAAAAACATAACAAAATAACCTTTTTACATGTGAAACTTAATCATTTTTACACCTGCTATTGGCTTTATTTGTTGCTATAGGTACACTTTTCTTCATAAGTAAGAGAGATTCTTCGATTAATTTTGCGCATCATAGAAACCATACTTACTGGTGTATGAAACTCTAGAATTTATTTAATTTATGAAAAAATGAATGAGTTGTTAGATTTTAAACTTCATGTTTAGAAAAAAACTCAAATGTTGTAGATAATTATCTCAATTTTTACCACAGTTTTTAAAGATTTGGAAAATTCAAAAGTTTCATACACCTGTAAGTATGGTTTATATGCTGTGCAAAATTTATCGAAGAATCTCTGTTATTTATGAAGCAAAGTGTACCTATAGCAACAAATGCAGCCAACAGCAAGTGAAAAAATTATGTAATTTCACATGTAAAAAAAATTATTTTGTTACGTTTTTGAATTTCCACTGCTATGAGTGTGAATCCTGAATTCTTCCTGGCCATTTATGAATTTATTTGTAAAATTATAGACAGTAGAAATTAAAATGTACTCTGCTGCTTCTCCTGCTCTGAGTCGGCGCGTTTCACCTCCTACCCCCTTAAAAGCCAGAGTGAAAACAAGTGACTTAGCTGGGGTTCGATCCCACTACCTTTGGATGCTCTAGCGACATGCTTTACTACTACACCGACATTCCCCATGCAAATTAGAACTCTCCTGTTCAAATGGTTCAAATGGCTCTGAGCACTATGGGACTTAACATCTGTGGTCATCAGTCCCCTAGAACTTAGAACTACTTAAACCTAACTAACCTAAGGACTTCACAGACATCCATGCCCGAGGCAGGATTCGAATCTGCGACCGTAGCGGGCACGCGGTTCCAGACTGAAGCGCCTAGAACAGCATGGCCACACCGGCCGGCTCTCTTGTTCCATTGTTGAGGCAGTAGGCCTACTGCTCTCTCACGTGATAGTGACTTTTCGCTAAATGGAAGTGACATTGTTTCCACAACATAATTCATCATAATTCAGGTAATTTTTAGGAAATACTTATAAATTATGTACAAAAGTTTTCCCCATGAATCAGTGTCTATTAGTCAAACTTGCATAAAATTCCTATAGCAGTTTGTTAGATTTGCTGGCATATACAGATGAACATGAGCAGGTGACTTCAGTTCATAAATTGAAAGGTTTTGTCCTCTATTTAGAAAGAATAGAAAGAAATTGATTGTAATACATGTGCTCGCAGTTACACACTAACTCAACTTACATAGTAACTATCAGTTGAATCTCATATACACTAAAATGAATCCTGTATGCTATCTTTCTAAATTGCTATGCAGAATTATTTACATTTGGGTAGAAAAAGTAAATAAAAGACATGAAATAATTTATATGCAAACAAAAAGATTTTAATTGAAGGCAGAGTTACCTTTCTTAAAGATTTCTTCTACTTCTTCCTTAATCCATTGTAGAAGCTACTGCATCAATGGGAGACCGGAAAGGGCACCGCACTAAGGCTCTCCAGCTCGAAGCTATGCAAGTATGATGGGAGAAAATGTCAGGACTGCTCTTGTATTTCACTGGCTTGACTTCAGAGGAGAGGGCAGTTAAGTTGAGACGAGACTCTCTCATAGAGTTATAGATCATATAGTCGAGACAAAAGAAGAGTTATGCCCTGCAGGCTAATTAGAAATGACATATATAGAATTAGATAGGTTGGAGAGGAAAAGAGACAATGGGAACTGGGAAAAATGACAGGTAATAAGCGAAAGGAGAAAGCCTCACGAACCACATTTAGGATGGTGGTACCAATCAATTTGACTTGTTACCTGAAATAGGAGAAAGGTTTCAAACAGTAGAAGCGCTCAAATAGCTTTTGAGCAAAGTAGAGTGCAACAGACTGTTAGGAACTACTTTAAGGCTAAGTCGATTCAAAAGTCAAATAGAGAGAAAAGACTCCTGCTGATAGGTAGCAGTCACGAGAGGAGTATAGGCCAAAAGCTACATGAAAATCCAGCTGTAGAATATTAGGTCACAATCATCATTAAACCTAACGCCACGCTAAACCAGATGACAAAGAAAATAGGGTCTTTGTGCACAGATTTTGATGAAAAGAATCAGATAGGAGCAGGAAACAGCCTGGCTAGCAACGTATATCATAGATTTAAAGGGGACTTGGAGGAAACAGTTGCAGGACAGTGCACACTTTTTGCAGTGATGTGGTCAGCCCTGGGTTAACATAGTTGTCAGCCATGCAGACCAGAAGCTGAGGAGGTTGCTTCCGATTGAAATAAAGTCTCATATACATGCCATGTCTGTTGCTGCAGTTCGGAGATTGAGATATACAAATCATGGTCTGCACGTTACTATGAGGAGAGAACAGATTCGCTAAACAGCTTGCAGAAAGTGCAAGGGAGCCCACAAGCTTAAAAGACTGAATTACTGTGGATACTGGAATCAGGATATAGACAGACAGTCTTGAAAAAAATTAAAACAGGACCATGCTAAACGTAATAGTTTCCAGAAAAATAAAAATAATTTGTTTGATCAGAACACTATGTGGGTGAAAAAAAGGTAGATGACCTTCTATGTTTAGAAGGTGTGGAAAATTCTGAAGTGACAGATGTTCTGTGTCTCTCTGAACACCAAGGAAAAGCAAGAATGAAGTCAAATATCGGAGATTTCACATAGAGTTAACATGGAAGAAGGAAAAATTGGAACGTGAGTAAGACTTGGACACAAAGTCAAAAACATTGAAACAAACTTTTTTCTTGTACATCACAACCTAGAGACAGAATATTTCTTCAGTAATTGTAAGAGACAGTAGGTCCTCTCTAGAATACTTTCAGTTATTTATGAGAAATCTGCATAGATCACTGAGATAGAGCATTGAGCTAACTGTCAGACAATATGAAACAGTAATTTGTTCAGATTTCAATGCAGGTTTGTTAAAAGACACATACAGAAAGAATGAAGTAAAATCACTATTTCAGTGTTTCTGTAGCCAATTTTTGAACTAATGTGGAGAATGGCTCAGGCTGAAATAGTTAATGTTAATGGACTATCTAATCGTGATGCCCAACTACTGGAAATAAACGTTGTAACATACCACAACGTAGAGGCAGGTCCACATGGTCTTATTAATGACAGCACCATACTATATTTTAAAGGTTAAAAGAGGTGGTATGGGATGAGATGTAAGTAGAAAGAGACGTTAAAGCCAGATTCTATTCATTCCATAGTGAATTTACGTCATTATTTGAGTGTAGCTTCCTAAAATGTTATCTAGAAAATTCAAAAAGGAGCAAGTAAGCCTTGAATAACTAACGGAATTAAAATCTATTGTAAGAGGAAGAGGGAAGTCTATATGAAAAAGGAATAAATTAAGATTCAATGTTATTTGCATAGTGCAAAAATATTGAGGCATTTTAAATAGTTTCATAAAAATCTCCAGAAGTACACACATCCCAAAAGAAATAAATAACGGTAATGCAGGCAATAACACTGAAGTCATATGGGATATTGTCGAATTAGGGACTGTACAGCGAACCAGTGTGCAAGATACTATAACAAATAAGCAAAACGACAAAGTTGTGATTGACAATGCACAATTTGCGACTACTTTTAACAATAACTTTGTACATGTAGGAACACTAATAGGACTAAATTGTTTAGATGAGGAAATAAGAGAATGTAATAAAAACCGTCCGTCCGCAAAAAGTTTAAGCAACCTGAAGTAGCACCAATACCCTACACTGAAATTAATAGAATTATGAAAAAGATTATAAAATGACCAACATAAGAAGTTATCGATAGTGAATACTAGCATTTTCCCCACAGCTTTACCCATATATGCATTCGACGCTACGTTGAATACAATTCTTCCTCCTCCTCCTCCTGTTCCTCTCTGTGTCCCACTCCTCCGCCCTCTGTCCACAGCGTCCTCCCATCTCTATCTATCTCCTTATCTCCTCCTAATTCTCTCTGGCTTATAAACTGATGTGTACGACAGTCATGTTATGTGGGAGCAGTAATGGCCTGCCAGATCAATCGGCTTTGCAAGGCGGCATGATAGTGTATTCCAGGTCCTGAAATGTAGTTTTGCCGTGCATGATAGGCATCTTGGAGTAGTATTGGGCAGTATTATCTACATGTTTTGCATTGTGGCCTGTTCGCCAGTTGGAAATAAGTTAATTTCAAGGCACTGTAGTGCATTACAGATGTGCTGTAGGAATATAATTCCCCTCTTCATCGAACTGTATTGCAGTATTGCAGGGCTACACATGCCGATGAGCATAGCTGGGGGACAGGTTGAGGTGGATGGAGGACAGGATGGACAGAATGAGAGGAGGAGTTAATGGACCGAGAGGAGATGAGGGGAACTGCATAAAACAGGTGGAAGGTATAGAGGGGGAGTGGGCAGGTGGTAAAGGAAGAGGTTGAGGCAGGTAAAGAGAGGATCAAGACCATATGATCAGAGGGAGTGGGGAAGAAAATATGATCAGAGAAAGGTGCTTGAGGAAACTGACAATGAGATGGGCAGTAGTTCAGCACAGCCACCAGTAGACACCCTCTGCATGTTCCATTCTGCGAACAGTCTACTGAGGTAATAGCCCTGTTACTGTAGCTACACGCCCTTCACACTCCATTCGGGACACGACATAATGGACGTCTGATCTGTCTTTCACTCTAACCATTCTGGCCTAAGGTGACCTCGAGGAGTGCTAACTCAGCTGACAAACTTTCAAGGCCTGAGATGACATAAGCCCTATGAAAGAAGGCACATAATACTGAGAAATATTGGCCGCTGTTGAAGAAGTCACCCAGCTGAAAGCCCCCTAGTTGTTCCTGATTCGCTGTAGACAGCTGGAAAGTACGTGAGATACTTGGAGGAGACACTGTCAATAGTAATAGGCAAGATTAGAACATCCTCTTGAAACGAGAGTAATATTAGATAGTATGTGGGTTAGTGGATAGTTTGATCAAGAGCTGTATGGCTGAAAACGAAGATGGGAAGGTAAAAGATTTTGAGTTATGCATAGGTTGAACGAAGATGCTGAATATATCTGATTTATGAAATGATAAGTATCTGATGTTCAGGAAGTGGTAATCAGGACAAACTAAGAAATCAATGAGGAAGACAGATGCTATGCAGTCGTCACCCCTGTACTTAAGCTTAGGAGGAACCGACACGATAAAACAACCGAATATTACGCACATATGGTACACAAACTTTCATGGCAACCTCATTTGAGTTTTTTTCTGTTTGTGCCTTGTTTAACTACAACACAACAGAAAATATTCGTCAGGACTAAGAGTTAGGCTAGTTTTGGTTCTGTTTCGGTGGAAATATTTTTCTAGACTTTAAATAGCATGTAGACAAAAGATAAATTTCTGTCTTGCTGCGAGGATGTATCCTCAGCGTTCATCCTCTATTAAGGATTTTGGGTTCTTTTGGTACGGTAATTGGACACCATTAAGAAGAAGAGGAGGAATTATTTCATGAAAATGTCCACTGATTCTACTTTCGGTGTTTTATCAGGAATTTGTATGATTCAATTTAAGTCCTAGCACTTGTGCCTGTGTTGATGCTGAAGAAATGGCATCATTCATTCCTGTTTATGAGAAGAACAGTTCTTAGCTCTGTCAGTTTGGTATAACTGAATGTTATCAGCATCTATCTTTGGCAGTTTAATAATGTAGTAGAGATAAAATGTCATTTATACACAGGAAGGAAATCTGTTGAGCAAGAATAGCCCCTAGGGAAACCTGAGAGCACATGTTTCCATAATAAACTGTTCAGCACAGAGTCGACTTGTTGACAGAAGTTTTAAAGGGAGCTGTCGAACCATTCTTTGCACTCTTTGGGGCATTCAGCAGTTTCATTTCCTTCAGTAATATTTGGCCAGTGGTCTGAGGGTAGGGTATTTGACTAGTAATCTAAAATATACTGACACCTGTGCTCGTACTCACACACTGCGTAAACTTCATATAAAAGTCATCAGCAGTGACAATCAAAGACTACAGGTACAGGGACTCATTCACGTCCTACCAAGAGTCTTGTCAGAGAGGGCGCAGAAGGGACCAGAGATTTTGGCACCGTCTTGCGCTTGAGGCTGAAAATTGCTCCTAAAGGCGGAAGAATCGATAATGATCTGGAGCATAATGATGCAGAAGTCAATGGAAACCACTGGACTAAGGCACATCATGTGTATCCATACGGCAAGTGGACTGTAAGTGAAAATGTGTCACAATGATCTCTCCATTGGCAAAATATTCCATACTAATTCCCCCTTCAGATCTCAGGAAGCAGATTCCCAAAGAGGAGGTGACCATGGGGAAAAGATTGAATAACCAAAGAAAGGATAACTTCCTAACAGTCGGAGCGTGGAATGTCAGAAGTATGAACGTGATAGGGAAGCTACAGAATCTGAGAAAGGAAATACTAAGGCTCACTCTAGATACAGTGGCCGTTAGTGAAGTGAAATGGAAAAAAGGTAAAGATATCTGGTCATACGAGAGTACGGTGATATCAACAGCAGCAGAATAAGAAATAACGGGAGTAAAATTCATTTTGAATGGGAAGTTAGGGCAAAGGGTGAGATATTGTGAACAGTTCAGTGATAGAATTGTTGTTATCAGAATCGACAGCAAACCAATTCCGACTGCAATAGTTCAGGTACAAATGCAGACGTCGGCAGAGATAGAGGATGTATATGAGAATTATGAGGTATTGAACAAGTAATTCAGTACGTAAAGGGAGATGAAAATATAAGAGTCGTGCGGACGTAAGGGAAGGAATAGAAGAAAAGTTATGAGAGAATCATACAATGAAGGCTTTCACGACCGGATGTTTCAGCTGCTGAGAATTTTTCCGGGTTGTATGGCCGTGGTCCATGGAACTCTTCAATCCTTGACGTTTCGTCCATGGCGACGTTGGACATCTTCGGAGGTGCTCCTTGTTGTGCTGAGTCTTGGAGACTGGGAGAATGTTGACATGGTAGTGTGAATGATACAGGAGTATCGTTAAGTTCGACAATAAATTTCATCCGTTAATAGTGAATATTCTGTTCAACAATCACAAGTGAAGGTAAACCTGGAAAAGGCAAAGAGATATGGGACGATTTGACTACATCATGGTCATGCAGAGATTCCTAAGTCGTATACTGGATTGAAAGCGTACCCAGTAACTTATATAGACGTAGATCACACTTTATTAACGATGAAGTATTGACTGAACTTTAAGAGCCTAGTCAGGAAGAATCAATGCACAATGAAGTGGGATATGGAAGTATTAAGGAATGAAGGGGTAAGATTGAAGCTCTCTGTGTCTACAAATAGTGCGATAAGGAATGGCTCAGTAGGCAGTTGAGGTGAAGAGGAAAAGATATCTCTAAAAAGGGCTATCATAGCTTCTGGAAGAAGGTAACTGCGAAGTAGCCTTGGGTAGCAGAAGATATACTTCAGTCCATCGATGAAAGGCAAAATGACTGCATGATGAGTATGAATAAATTGAGAAAGAAATGATTGTCGGTAGGACTGAGTTAACATATAGACATGTATAAATGTCAAAATAACTTTCGGTGAAATAAAAATCAAGGGTGGCAATATTGAGAGCGCAATGGGAATTCTACTGCTAAATACAGAGTAGAGAGCGGATACATGAGGAAAATACACAGAAGACCACAATGAGGGCGAAGATATGCCTGACAACGCGATAAATGAACAAACAGGAGTCGGTATACAAGAGATAGGGAATCCAGCATTATAATTAAAATTTAAAACAGCTTTGCGAAATTTATGATCAAATAAGCAGAAGGGCTAGATAACACTCCATCAGAATTTCAAAAATCATTGGGGAAAATCTTGGTGTGTACAATATGTGAGTCTGGCAATGTACTATCTGAATTCCGGAAAAACGTCATCTACATATTTCCCTAGTCTTAAAAAGAGCTGAGAAGTGCGAGAATTATCTCACAACCAGCTTATCAGCTCAAGCATCCAATTTCCCGATGAGAATAATGTACGAAAGAATGGAAAGAAATGAGAATATCTTGGATGGCGGTCAGTCTGGGTTTAGGAAAGATAAAGGCACTGGAGAGACAATTCTGACGTTGCGGTTGATAATGAAAGCAAGCCTAAAAAAATCAAGACAGGTTTATATGATTTGTCGATATGGAAAAAGCGTAGGACAATGGAAAATGGTGCTGAGAAAAATATGGGAAGGCTAAATGGAGAGGTGAGTGATAAAGAATATGTAGAAGAGCCAAGAAGGAGCAGTAAGAGTGGAAGACAATGAACGAAGTGGTAGTCTTTCGCCGCTACTGTTCATTCTATACATCGAATAAAGAATGACAAAAATGAAAGATAGGTTCAATATTAGGATTAAAATTCAATGTGAATGGACAATAATGATAAGATGCTCTGATGACATTCCTGTTCTTAGAGAATGAAGCAGATTTACAGAATCTCCTGAGAGGAATGAAGTGTCTAATGAGTACAGAGTATGGATTGAGAGTAAATCGGAGGAAGACGAACGTAATGAGAAGTAGCAGAAATGAGAACAGTGAGAAACTTAACATCAGGGTTGGTGATCGCGCAGTAGAAGTTAAGGAATTCTTCTATCTAAGCAGCAAATTAACCCATGGCCGATGAAGCAAGGACGATATAAAAACTAGATTATTGCTGACAAAAAGGGCATTCCTGGCCAAGATATCTACTAGTATCAAACACATTCCTCAATTTGAGGAAGAAATTTTTGATAAGGTGCGTCTAAAGCACAGAACTGTATGTTAGGGGTATATGTAAGATGGGAAAACTGGAAAAGAAGAGAACTGAAGCATCTGACACGTAGTGCTACAGAAGAAAGTGGAGCAGAAGGTGGACTGATAAGGCGAGGAATGAGTTACTCTGGGGAACAGGCGAGGAAAGGAACATATCGAAAACACTAACAAGAGGCGGGGAGTGGATGATAGGACATCTGTTGACACATCAGGGATTATTTTGTGTGGCACCAGAAGAAGCTGTAGAGGGTAAAAATTGTAGAGGAAGACAGAGACTGGAATATGTCCAGCGAAGAATTTGGGACATAGGTTGCAAGTGCTACTCCGAGATGAAAAGATTGTCACAGGACAGGAATTTGTGGAGGCCCAGATATAACCTGTCAGCATACGGATGATTCAGAAAATCAACTTAGGTAGAATTGTCTGTCGGATTTAAGTTTTGACAGCACTTGGTAACAACAGCCAAGGTTAGCTATTTGGTGAAAGATAAATCTATTAAAAGTGCGTAACTATGTTTCATTCTGACATTGTATTAATTCCGTAAATATTAGCAGTGCACGTTTTCTGTGATGTATTCACAAATCTTGAGCAACAGAAGGGGAGAAATGTTTAACGTCACGTCGACAATGATGTCATTACAGACGGAGCACAAACTCGGATTAGGGACGGATGGGGAAACAAATCGGAGGTTCACTTTTAAAAGAACAATTTTGGAATTTGCCCAAAGCGGTTAAGAGAAATCACAGAAAACCTAAATCAAGACAGCCAGGCGTTGGTATCAACTGTTACCCTCCCGAATGCAAGTTCAGCATGCTAACCACTGCGCCACATCGTCCGCTTTACCTTGACAATCTCCTAACAAATAATCAGAAAACTGAATATTACACTAAAGAGCCCAAGAAACTGATACACCTGCCTAATATCGTGTAGGGCACCTGAGATCATGCAGGATTGCCGCAATACGACGTGGCATGGACTCGACTAATGTCTAGAGTAGTGCTGGAGGGAAATGACACCATGAAACCTGCAGGGCTGTCCATAAATCCTTAAGATTACGAGGGGGAGGATATCTCTTCTGAACAGCACGTTGCAAGACATCCCAGGTATGCTCAATAATATTCATGTCTGGGAAGTTTGGCGGCCAGCTGAGGTGTTATAACTCAGAACAACTGAGAGCCACTCTGTAGCAATTCTGAACGTGTAAGAAGTCACATTGTAGTGCTGCAACTGCGTAAGTCCGTCGGAATGCTCGTTGGACAAGAATGGATGCAGGTGATCAGACACGGTGCTTATGTACGTGTCACCTGTCAAAGTCGTATCAGGAGTCCCATACCACACCAGCTTAGACACTCTACTGTTGACATGCAGGATCTATGGATTCACGAGATTCTCTCCGTACCTGTACACGTCCATCCGCTCGATACAATAGCCGGCCGCTGTGGCCGAGCGGTTCTAGGCGCTTCAGTCCGGTGCTGCTAAGGTCCCAGATTCGAATGTTTCCTCGGGCATGGACGTATGTGATGTCTTTAGGTTAGTTAGGTTTAATTAGTTCTGAGTCTAGAGGACTGATGACCTCAGATGTTAAGTACCATAGTGGTTAGAGCCATTTGAACCATCGATACAAAATGAAGCAAGACTCGTCCGAACAGGCAACATGTTTCGAGTCATCAACAGTCCTATGTTGGCGTTGATGGGCCCAGGCGGGGCGTGAAGCTTTGTGTCGTGCAATCATCAAGGGTACACGAGTGGGCCTTCAGCTCAGAAAGCCCATATCGATGATGTTTCGTTGAATGGTTCGCACGCTGACATTTGTTGATTGGCCAGCAATGAAATCTGCATGAATTTACGGAAGGATTGCACTTCTGTCACGGTTAACGATCCTCTCCAGTCGTCGTTGGTCCCGTTCTTGCGGGATATTTTTCCAGTCGCAGCGTTGTCATAGATTTGATGTTTTAGCCGGTTCCTGATATTCATGGTGCACTCGTGAAATGGTCGTACGGAAAAATCCCCACTTCATCGCTGCCTCGGAGATGCTGTGTCCCATCGCTCGTGCGCCGACTGTAACGCCACGTTTAAACTCACTTAAATGTTGATAACCTGCCATTGTAGCAGCAGTAACGGATCTAACGACTGCGCCAGACACTTGTCTTATATGGGCGCTGCCGACCGTAGTGCCGAATTCTGCCTGCTTACATGTCTCTGTATTTGGATACGCATGCCTATACCCGTTTTTTGGCGCTTCAGTGTGTATTCAAATGTTCTGTGTTTTTTATGTTATACTTTCTGACATGTTCCACACTCACGAGAATAATCTCGTTCTGGTCTCTATGGAACAAAACCTGAATCTGATATAATGTATAATGTAATCTAATCTCAGTCTGGCATCTTCATAGGTAAGAAAAATTCAGTCATTTGCAAAGGTTCATACAGGAAAACGAATGAGTGCATGACTAGGACATAACAAATACCACTGAAGATGACTAGCACCAGTAGGCGAAACATGTTATGTATCACAAACAGAGTTGCAAAACAAGGAATTTTTCTTATCTATATGATAAGGCATTACAAAAGTATATTTTGTTACGTCATTACTATCTTTTGTTATGTGGAGGAGTACGTTATTATGAACAGAGGTAAACTCCCTCTGAAGAAATTGGCTGTCTGTGGATAGGTTGCTGTACATTTGTAAGTAGGCTGTTTATGTTTTCTTATCGGCAACGTTACGTAGCGCTCGGTATGAAAATCACTGGCTGTGCTGTGTGCAGTCTGTAGCTAGCTTGCATTGTTGTCTGCCATTGTAGTGTTGGGCAGCGGCAGCTGGAAGTGAACAGCGCGTAGCGTTGCGCAGTTGGAGGTGAGCCGCCAGCAGTGGTGGATATGGGGAGAGAGATGGCGGAGTTTTGAAATTTGTCATGAACTGCTATATATATTATGACTATTAAGGTAAATACATTGTTTGTTCTCTATTAAAATCTTTCATTTGCTAACTATGCCTATCAGTAGTTAGTGCCTTCCGTAGTTTGAATCTTTTATTTAGCTGGCAGTAGTGGCGCTCGCTGTATTGCAGTAGTTCCAGTAACGAAGATTTTTGTGAGGTAAGTGATTTGTGAAAGGTATAGGTTAATGTTAGTCAGGGCCATTCTTTTGTAGGGATTTTTCAAAGTCAGATTGCGTTGCGCTAAAAATATTGTGTGTCAGGTTAAGCACAGTCTTGCATAAATTATTCAAAGGGGACGTTTCACATTGACAAAATTAGTGGAAAATACGAGTAGATCAGAATTATGGGAGTGTTGTGATGACGGCAGTCCCCTGCAAGAAGATACTGTGTGCTATCTGATGCAGGTGAATGTTTCGAGAATCACCAAGCACGTCAGCTTACGAGTGCAGCGTGGAACGCCGTTAAAATGCTGCCATCTGGGATCCGCCCACGAGGAGTCAAGCCATGCGCCGCTCCAGCCCGCTTTCAGAGATAATACCCCAACTGCGGGCCGCCTCCTGTGTGCGCGTCGCTGTTTACAGCTAGGCTCGCGGCCGCCGTAAGCCGCTGAATGTAGGCAGCTGGGGACGCGCAGCGCGGCGCTCTCGCCACTTCCCTGCATAAACAATATCTGAGAAGCGGAGCCAGCGCCGCACTCCGTGCCGCCTGAATTTGTAATTAACTGCGCCGCCGCCATCGTCGCCGCTCGCCGGGCTGCCTATTCTTCGCGGCAGCGACGCCGCTGCGAGCGTTTCGCGTCTGGGAATTTTCTATGAGCGTGATTAAGAGTCCTCTTCACTGTATACGCGTTGAAGAATCGAGACGCAGATTACACGGAGAGCCCATTTCCAGTAAAGGGGCTGAAACATCCCGGAGGGAGGGTTTCAGTGTTAGCTGTTAATATGATCCTTATTGTGCTATAAGCCATTCTTCCACGACACGAAACGAGTAATTGTTCTTGAGCCGATCGTGAATTTTAGTCGATATTTGGGGATTGCGCAGCAGCCCAGGACGTTTCCGTCACACTGTGTTTTATAAGTTTCCAAGAGAAGAGGACATGAAATGGTGCCTACGAGCTAACCGTTCTGAGACTATCTTGTACCCTCACACATCACAATTAATAGGTAATTTTAGCATTTCCTTCCGCTTATTATTTTACCTGGTTGTTAAGCAGAGCTGTAGAAAATCTACAGCCACTGTGCTAAAAGTATTTTTGAAAGTGCATTAGCATACATGCACTGAGCGTCAAAATTTGAATATTGGTTTTAGTCATGAGCTTACATAGAGTATATAAATTTTCGCACCAGAGTCTTACAGAGTAGAAATGGGTGCATGTGGTTATGACTGTTAACCTTTTTTGAAAAAAGCTGGTGGTTCGACAAGTCATCTGAACCTAGTTTTCCATTAATCTAAAGTGTCCACACGAAACATTTTATAGAATATGGTGGAACATGGGACTTTTTAATGTTAATATTAATATTTTATGGTGATTATTAGTGTTATTTACGTAACACAGCAACAAGAGAGAAGCTTGTTACTTTTCACAGGTAGTTTCAATATTCATTGGCTGAAAAAAACATTTGGTTCTGGAAGGATTCTCTGCATTAGTTAAACCTTTATGCAACTGATCACGGAGAAAATTACATCCCTCAACCACAGCCTTGAAAAAAATAGCATAGGACTGGAACTGTGGATTAAGAGTGAGGTGGCATCTACATTTCCTTGTGGATGTTACATGACTCACTAATAAAAACTGACGCAGTATCAACTTTGGATGATTTACACATCCGACGAGAACAAACACAGATATATTTCGCAATTAAAAAAATCACTACGTATCAGTTCTATTCATCACTTTAGATTGTGTAGCTGTGACTGTCCGGTAAACAATCAAATTACGAGGTGGAAATCTTTCTAAAGTTTTAGCCAATGAACGAAATGCAGAATTAACCCAAACTGTAGCGACAGCTATAGTGATACTAAGCCAGGCCTGCCAAGTTGAACATCAACATCATTTAAAGCAAAATCAACAAGACCATAACAGGACGCAGTAGATAATGCAGAAAATCAATTTCCTCTGCAGTATCAGCGTTCGTATTATAATCCTCTTTCGCGTCTAAAAGTGTCTTACAAATAGTAGGAGGCGAACGAAACACACGATGCATACGGCGGAGAGGAATCTCGGCGAATGAGTAACTAGCACCATATAATTTCAATGTACGTCTAAATGGAAAACAGAGATGATGACTTCTGGCACATTGTACAGGTACTCAAGAAAAGTCATAATTTTTATAAGCTAAAATAATGAAACATTTACAGTGAAATGAATACCCCTAGCTGCATACAGGCATACAGTCATCGGGGTAGTTGAAAATGTGTGCGGCGACCGGGAGTTGAACCCGGGATCTACTGCTTTCATGGCAGACGCTCTATCCATCTTTTTTTTTCGTTGAACTCATTTTGTTCTACATTGTTCGTTGAATTTGTTCAGGGCGGACATCCGATGACACTTGTTCAGGTTGTTCGTTGATCCGTCCACTCAGTTTTTTCATTGCAGAGGGTAGCTAAACCCTCTGACCGAACACGCTGAGCTACCGTACCGGCACTATCCGAGCCAACGAGGTCACAGAGGATAGTGCGACTGCTGGGACTCTCTGGCACGCCTCCAGTGAGGCCCACATTCTCAACTTATTGTCCCGAAGCATATTGATAGTGCCCCTGCCCATTATACTCATTACTCGCGGCCTTTTTGCCTTTTCCGTAAGAGATCGGGCACTGTTTGTGCATCTGCACGTAAGATGGTCAATTGGCCGCTGAGCCTTAACCATATATATACACTCCTGGAAATGGAAAAAAGAACACATTGACACCGGTGTGTCAGACCCACCATACTTGCTCCGGACACTGCGAGAGGGCTGTACAAGCAATGATCACACGCACGGCACAGCGGACACACCAGGAACCGCGGTGTTGGCCGTCGAATGGCGCTAGCTGCGCAGCATTTGTGCACCGCCGCCGTCAGTGTCAGCCAGTTTGCCGTGGCATACGGAGCTCCATCGCAGTCTTTAACACTGGTAGCATGCCGCGACAGCGTGGACGTGAACCGTATGTGCAGTTGACGGACTTTGAGCGAGGGCGTATAGTGGGCATGCGGGAGGCCGGGTGGACGTACCACCGAATTGCTCAACACGTGGGGCGTGAGATCTCCACAGTACATCGATGTTGTCGCCAGTGGTCGGCGGAAGGTGCACGTGCCCGTCGACCTGGGACCGGACCGCAGCGACGCACGGATGCACGCCAAGACCGTAGGATCCTATGCAGTACCGTAGGGGACCGCACCGCCACTTCCCAGCAAATTAGGGACACTGTTGCTCCTGAGGTATCGGCGAGGACCATTCGCAACCGTCTCCATGAAGCTGGGCTACGGTCCCGCACACCGTTAGGCCGTCTTCCGCTCACGCCCCAACATCGTGCAGCCCGCCTCCAGTGGTGTCGCGACAGGCGTGAATGGAGGGACGAATGGAGACGTGTCGTCTTCAGCGATGAGAGTCGCTTCTTCCTTGGTGCCAATGATGGTCGTATGCGTGTTTGGCGCCGTGCAGGTGTGCGCCACAATCAGGACTGCATACGACCGAGGCACACAGGGCCAACACCCGGCATCATGGTGTGGGGAGCGATCTCCTACACTGGCCGTACACCACTGGTGATCGTCGAGGGGACACTGAATAGTGCACGGTACATCCAAACCGTCATCGAACCCATCGTTCTACCATTCCTAGACCGGCAAGGGAACTTGCTGTTCCAACAGGACAATGCACGTCCGCATGTATCCCGTGCCACCCAACGTGCTCTAGAAGGTGTAAGTCAACTACCCTGGCCAGCAAGATCTCCGGATCTGTCCCCCATTGAGCATGTTTGGGACTGGATGAAGCGTCGTCTCACGCGGTCTGCACGTCCAGCACGAACGCTGGTCCAACTGAGGCGCCAGGTGGAAATGGCATGGCAAGCCGTTCCACAGGACTACATCCAGCATCTCTACGATCGTCTCCATGGGAGAATAGCAGCCTGCATTGCTGCGAAAGGTGGATATACACTGTACTAGTGCCGACATTGTGCATGCTCTGTTGCCTGTGTCTATGTGCCTGTGGTTCTGTCAGTGTGATCATGTGATGTATCTGACCCCAGGAATGTGTCAATAAAGTTTCCCCTTCCTGGGACAATGAATTCATGGTGTTCTTATTTCAATTATATATATATATATATATATATATATATATATATATATATATATATATATATATATATATATGGTATCTGTACTTTCGAACACGACCGAAAATACAGATACCATGTTTATATATATAAATGAATCATTTTACATCGTTCCTTTATCAAGGAAAATTGGAAAATTGTTACATGTATAATTCATTATATTTTAGGACAACACTGAGAGGCCGCAACAGTAACAACTAGTCACATTACGGGGTGACAAGCGGAGTACCTCCGTAATAATCTGCCAAGTTCATGTGCTCAAAGATGTAATGAAAATGGAACACCAAAATAGAAGTTTTTGCATACAACAGGTCGAACCTGTAACGAATCAAAAACACATCCATGTATAGTCAATAGAATTTAAATTAGACGTATTCAGCTCTTAGGGATCAAAATAGTAAATCAGTATAACTATATACATTTTTTTCTGCTATTTCCCGAATCTTTTTTCAATAAACTTGTTAAGAAGGCTGTTAGGCAGTCTTGCATCTTGTTAAGATTGCTATTGTGAAAGAAGCTATTATGGAAGTGACAGAAAACACGGTAGAAGAAAGAACATCAAAGAGGAAAAGGTACCAATGATATGGTTTGCAGACAACGTTGCCTTTCTGGCTGGATGTAAGGATTTTGACATGATAAGTGTTGACAAGATATTGATTCAGGTAAACAAAGACGAAAGAGATGAACAGCATTAGAAAGGTGACTCACGATGCTCTTGACATGAAAATGATGAAAAACGCAGTAGTGAATAGGACTGTCCTATCTAGGTAGGAGGCTTTTCAGAAATCTTCCACACATTCGCACTCATGCACCACAAAATTTGTGAGACATAGCTGCTATCGACATTTCTACAAACCAAGTTCATATTTGTGTAGAGAAACTTGAATTACTAAACACGGTTTCCCGAAATTCATACACAAAATAAGATGAAGGAAATATTCCAGAATTTGAATCAAGAACAGCTGCCAACATGACTAACTTAGAAGTAGATAACCTCGGTGTGATGAAGCAGCTTGAAACCCTTAAGAAAGGAAAGATCTCCGGACCACATTGTAAACCAGCCAAGTTCCTTTCACAGTGTGGTGATATAATAGCTCCATACTTAGCAATCAGGTACAAACGCTCACTTGTACTCGTAGAAAGATCCATACCCAATGACTGGAAAGTTGCTCAGGTCACAGCAGTGCCCAAGAATGGAAATAGTAGTCCGCTTAAGTACAGACCCATATCACTAACGTCGATCTGCAGTTGGATTTTGGAGCATATAGTGTGCTCGGACATTATGAATCACCTCGAAGAAAATTTATTGATAAATAGCCAACACAGATTCAGAAAATATCGTCCTTGTGACACACAACTAGCTCTTTATACTCACGAAATAATGTGCTATGGACTGGGGACGCCAGATTGATTCCGGATTTTTAGGTTTCCAGAAAGATTTTGACACTGTTCCTCTCCAGCGATTTCTAATTAAATTGCGTCCCTAAGGAGCATCTTTTCGGTTGTCACAACTGGATTCACGGTTTCCTGTCGAAAAGGTTCACGGTTCTTAATAATTGAGGGATAGTCACCGAGTAAACCAATAGTAATATCTGGCGTCCGCCAAAGAAGTATTATAGGCCCTCGGTTGTTCCTGATCTACATTAACGTTTTAGAAGGTAGTTTGAAGAGTAGATTCTTTGCAGCTGATGCTGTCATTTATCATCAGGTAAAGTTGTCAGTTGATCAAAATGAATTGCGGGATGGCTTAGATAAGACATCGGTATGCTGCAAAAGGGGACAATTGACACCAAATAATGGAAAATATGAAGTAATCCACATGAGGAATAGAAGGGATCCGCTAAATTTCAGTTAAACGATAAATCACACAAATCTAATGACTGTGAACTCACCTAAGTGCTTAATGATCAAAATTACGATTAATTTGTGGGGAAATCAAATCGGAAACTGCGATTTATTGGCAGAATATTTATAAAATATAATATATATACTAAACTGACAGCTTATGTTATCCTTGTCCGCCCTCTCCTGGAGTATTGCTGTGTGGTGTGGGATCCTCATCAGATGGGACTTACGGAGAACACCGAAAAAGTTCAAAGAAGAGCAGCTCGTTCTGTATTATTGCGAGGTAAAGGAAATAATGCCACGGGTATGATAAACGGATTTGGGTGGCTGCGCCAGGACCTTATCCTCAGAGCGAGAAAATATTTTGTTGCGCCTACGGTTCACGGTGGCGGGAAACGATCATCACAATAAAATAAGAGAAATAAGAGCTCACACGAGAAGATATATTAGTTTCTTCGGCGCGCTGTTCGGCAGTGCAAAGGTAGAAAAGTAAAGAGACTCATTATTGCTATAAAACATTTGGAAAGTATAGAAAATAATAGAAAATATTAAAAAAATATTTAAAAATATTGAAAATTATAAGAAGTGTTTAAATTACCGGAAATCCTAAGAAAGCAAACAATTTTGTTCCATGAAGTTACACAGCTCACACGTGACGAGGCAGACAGTTCGAAAATGTGAATTTAAGTCAGCATGGTGAAATATAACTGGATTTTGGATTTTTTTAGGTTCAACAATTTCTTGAATGTGCGTCTGTAGACTTTATCAACTCTCAGGTTATATCAGTCCTTGCCGAGAAATCGGAAATACAGATATTAAAAACAAGGCGGCCTCCGTTGGTGAATCATCATCGATCCCTTGAAATTCTGAAGGTACCAGGGGTAAAATATGGAGAACGATAAGCCAGCTACTGTTTGGTCAGAAACGAGATAATAGTTAAGAGGATCCCAAAGCATTAAAGGGAAGCAGTAATAAACACAGGAATGAGGTAAGTTTGTATACTTTCACCGATGTCATCAGCGTGTACATCTGGTAGTCTGTGAAGGTAACTAAAGAGAAGTTTGGAGAGGGAATTAAAGTTCAGGGGGAAGAAATAAAAACTTATAAATGTAGAAGGCATTGTAATCCTGTCGATGACAAAACAGAATTCTGAAGAACACTTGAGTGGAGTAAGAGGTATATGCTGATTTAGGGCCGTGGGATGAAGGCAATGTGGAAAGTGAGAGAAGGTCTACGCCGACTCTGGAATTTATTTGACCTTGAACTCCTCTCTTTCTCCTCTACCCTTCTTCCAATCCCTCCCGTCACTGTTCATTTCACGACACAAGCATCTCAGAAATCTTCCAAACGTTCATACTTACACACCACGAAATGTATCACATATACACTCCTGGAAATGGAAAAAAGAACACATTGACACCGGTGTGTCAGACCCACCTTACTTGCTCCGGACACTGCGAGAGGGCTGTACAAGCAATGATCACACGCACGGCACAGCGGACACACCAGGAACCGCGGTGTTGGCCGTCGAATGGCGCTAGCTGCGCAGCATTTGTGCACCGCCGCCGTCAGTGTCAGCCAGTTTGCCGTGGCACACGGAGCTCCATCGCAGTCTTTAACACTGGTAGCATACCGCGACAGCGTGGACGTGAACCGTATGTGCAGTTGACGGACTTTGAGCGAGGGCGTATAGTGGGCATGCGGGAGGCCGGCTGGACGTCCCGCCGAATTGCTCAACACGTGGGGCGTGAGGTCTCCACAGTACATCGATGTTGTCGCCAGTGGTCGGCGGAAGGTGCACGTGCCCGTCGACCTGCGACCGGACCGCAGCGACGCACGGATGCACGCCAAGACCGTAGGATCCTACGCAGTGCCGTAGGGGACCGCACCGCCACTTCCCAGCAAATTAGGGACGCTGTTGCTCCTGGGGTATCGGCGAGGACCATTCGCAACCGTCTCCATGAAGCTGGGCTACGGTCCCGCACACCGTTAGGCCGTCTTCCGCTCACGCCCCAACATCGTGCAGCCCGCCTCCAGTGGTGTCGCGACAGGCGTGAATGGAGGGACGAATGGAGACGTGTCGTCTTCAGCGATGAGAGTCGCTTCTGCCTTGGTGCCAATGATGGTCGTATGCGTGTTTGGCGCCGTGCAGGTGTGCGCCACAATCAGGACTGCATACGACCGAGGCACACAGGGCCAACACCCGGCATCATGGTGCGGGGAGCGATCTCCTACACTGGCCGTACACCACTGGTGATCGTCGAGGGGACACTGAATAGTGCACGGTACATCCAAACCGTCATCGAACCCATCGGCCTACCATTCCTAGACCGGCAAGGGAACTTGCTGTTCCAACAGAACAATGCACGTCCGCATGTATCCCGTGCCACCCAACGTGCTCTAGAAGGTGTAAGTCAACTACCCTGGCCAGCAAGATCTCCGGATCTGTCCCCCATTGAGCATGTTTGGGACTGGATGAAGCGTCGTCTCACGCGGTCTGCACGTCCAGCACGAACGCTGGTCCAACTGAGGCGCCAGGTGGAAATGGCATGGCAAGCCGTTCCACAGGACTACATCCAGCATCTCTACGATCGTCTCCATGGGAGAATAGCAGCCTGCATTGCTGCGAAAGGTGGATATACACTGTACTAGTGCCGACATTGTGCATGCTCTGTTGCCTGTGTCTATGTGCCTGTGGTTCTGTCAGTGTGATCATGTGATGTATCTGACCCCAGGAATGTGTCAATAAAGTTTCCCTTTCCTGGGACAATGAATTCACGGTGTTCTTATTTCAATTTCCAGGAGTGTAGTTTCCATTGGAAATTCTGTAAAGCTACTAGTTACTAGTTGATGTTTCTGTATCGCTACATATCAATTTGGAAAATGTCGAAAGATATTCAAAAACATTGAAAACTACCATAAAGTTAGAGAAATACGAAACAATATCAGAAGCATTTAAATTATCTGTAAGGATTCGAAAGTGCAGAAATCAGTGAAAGTCGTCTGAGACCTTGCAGAGAAAGCGGGACTGTAGATTTTAAAAGCAAGGCAGCCACTAGTAGTAAGTCATAGATGCTGTTGATAGCACAGTTTCCTGTCTTTTGTCCGTGTGTGTCATTGAGAGGTTTTGTGTAAACACATACATAAGTGTCTTTACATTCAAAATGAAAGTGGAAAGGACATTATTACCACTTGTTTAAACTCTTAGATTTTTCTGTACTAGAGTGTTCACATCGCTTAAGAGAATCTTCTTCTTGCAGCTACAAAGAAAAACAAAACCACGAAGTTCCGAAATAGCGTTACATCTTCACTTGCAGGCTGTGGGCGAAGAAGAGCACTTGCTGTAGATAGTTCAGTAGTCTAAGTAATCGTATATAATTATAAATAATGAGTGAATCGTCTCAAAGTGAGTTAAAATTAGCGATGATACTCTTGAATGGTCTTGCATGGATTCTTCTTTCAAAAGTCGAATATGCACTGGAGTACTACCTTATCTTGATGGTGTTAAGGATCCCAAATACTTTCTTGGCATTTTACCTTCAGTTCCAATCCACATAGCAAGCGAGATCACCTGGACTCTTAAGGTAAATGACCCACTTCCTGTAAATTCCAACTTCCCAAGTTAGGTGAGAGCATCTCTATCGCTGTCTGATGACATCAATGAATGGTATTGTACCATTGTTAAAGACCAGATTCTGAAAGAACTGGGAATTTTACAAGTTTGCGATTCTGGTTGGCCACAAAAGAAGTTTGAAACTTAGCATTAACTTGAATATAAGTAAATACTTCGATGAAGAAACGTATAGAAAATTACCAACGTGAACTTGAATCTAGATCATTTTCCTGTGATTGTAAGAAACGTGGGTAAGTATAAAGTATTTACTGAAACTGTACTTTTGAGACATCTTTGTGACATAAAATTTTGATTTATAGGTATGATGAACTTACAACTGGGCTCTCAGGAAAAATGCGTCTCATATTTAAAACTTGGTGATTTGAAAATACCAAAGGGCTGGCAAGGTGTGGCAGGTTTTTGAATGCAAGACATTAGGAGATCACTGCAACATATATTTGATAATCGATGTCTTGCTATTTGCTGATGTCTTTGAATATTTCTGTGCATTCTGTCTCAAAATGTAAAAGCTGTGTCCATTTCATTAGGGAACTTATCCTCCTGTGGTTGGCATGGGATGTTTTGCTGAAAACTACACATTGCTACTCATTATGGACATAGAACAATAACAATTTGTTGAGTTTTGTGTGAGAGTTGGCATTGTTTACTGTTCCATAGAATAGCTTTTGGGAAAACAAGTTGCTGACTGATTATAAAGAAAATCAATTACAATTTGTTGAGTCTGGGTTGGCATTGTTTACTGTTCCATAGACTATCTGTTGGAAAACAAGTTGATGGCTGATTATAAAGAAAATTACGATCAATCTTACATTATATACCTCTATATTAATAATATCTACTGCTAGATAATGATATATACCTACCACTGTATGGTTTTGAAGCTGTTGGTAGAAACTGAATTCACTTTTGATGTAATGAGCATACAAGAGGATTCAGATGATGGTTACATTTTAGAAGTTGAGCTCGAGTATCAAGAAAACATCCATAAAAATCAGTCTGATCTGCCGTTATGCTACGAAGAAGAGGTGCCACCACGAATCAACAAGCCAGGATTCCAAAGAAGCTGATTTACACATTAAACGACTAAAAAATTCTTCGATTCAATACAGAAATTTAAGGGACAGACTGAACAATAAATTTATTGTATGCAAAATTCATTTGATATTATCAATCTGTCATTGTCCTAGACAAAACCGGTTATCGATATTAGGCTCACGAAGTACAAATTTAAAGAACGAGCTCGAAAATTCTTTTCAAATTTAGGTATATTAATGTTGTTTGCAAAATTATGCTGTCTGTGCAAAATATTAGTGACACAGAGCTAGTAACTCTTTGAGAAGGTAGATATGGAGGTGATGTTGTAACTGCAAGAGCGAATTTCAAGCGAAGTGTCGTATTTAAGGAAAATTAATTTAATGAAGCGAGACATACCATTGTCTTTGGACAAAGCCATTACTGTGGAAATGGTTATTTTGTATATTTCTAAGACGTCTCCTGTGAACTTCCGTTGTCGGTGCATGTTAAACAAATTCCAGGCAAAATGTGTGAAAATATAACTACCTCAAATATTTATGTTATTAAAAGTGATATACATAAGTTGCTTGACACTTCAGTTTTACCGATACCGTTTATAAAATATTACGTGCCAATAAAATATAGTGTGTTTAATGAAAAATGATATATAAGGGACGTTATTACAGAATCTTCCAACTGAGAGCGAACACAGCAGTATCAATACTGAGATACAATGTGTAAAGCCTAGAGAGAATGGCGTGAAACACAAAGCAGCGAAGGAATCAATCACTGATGACTACCGAAGATGTGTATTAAATAATGATAATAAATCAACTGTTCAGTGGGTAATTCGATCAGGCTACTATATAAAGCACTAATAATTGACATCATCAGCAAAAGATGATAAGTGCTTTATACTTTGTGATAAGGTGGTAACTGCTGATGTGTACCCAACAGGAGGCAATGTTAACTTAATTTTGGGGTAAAATAGATGAAAATGAAACTGTATCATACTGGTTGTAAAAGTAGTGCAACAATATTTTCACCTATGTGTTGCAGATAGTGAAAAGATGTATGCTGACATTTTAACCTTCGCATCATTTTCATATAATTTACAAAATTTATTGTCTGTATGTTGTAGTCACGATAGTAAAAATGTAACACACTGGTTATACCAGTAGATGAGATATCAGTATCATGTATTGAAATTATTAACAGTGTGTAGTAGATGTATTATGAAAATGTAGTGTAGGAGATATATGATCGATATTTTACGATAATATTATGAAGCACACACATAGTATATTGAGTTACTTGTCTCAGTGCTTTCTTGCGATGCCTGTTTGAACCTGTATGGCAGATAGGCAAACAAAATATATGCCTGTTCCAGCGTACAAGACGGAAAATTACACAAATGTCATCAACACTGAATGAGAATGAAGTCACGCCCCTTCCAAAACTTGTTGCGGGAAGCTATCTGATTGACTGTTGGATTTTTCCGGCCATTTCCAAGATGTTAATAATGGTAGTTGGAGGGGAAGGAGAAGAGGTGTGGAGAGGTGTACGGACGGGAAATGCAAGGGAGGGTAGAAAAACGCGTGGAGCGATGGGGAAGTACGAGAGTTAGGTATTCAAGGTAAAATTTGGTCCACGATCGGTATAGATCTCATGGTCCAAAGATTAAATTGCTGTCCTTTAAAGCCCCAGATTGGATTGCCTTCTTCACGTGATCCCAAATCCGTACATACATGCTACAGATCGGAATGGATTGTGTCTGGAAAGGAGGTTACGAGATGAACGTCAGCGAAAGTAAAACACGGGTAAATGAATGTAGTCAAACTTCAACAGGCGATGCTGAGTAAATTTGGTTAGGAGATGAGACTAAAAAAAGTAAATCAGTTTCTCTGTTTCGGAAAAAGTAACTATTGCCCGAAGAAGTGAGAATACAAAATGGACACTGGTAAGAGCAAGAAAATAATTCCCGCGAAAGGGAAACCTGTTAATATCCACTACAGATTTAGGTACTAGGACGTCTTTTCTGAAGGCATTTGTCTGGAGTTACCCTTGTATGGAAATGAAACACTTGCCAATGAACAGTTCAAAAAAAGGGGAGAATAGAACGATTTCATATGAGGTGCTACAGAAGAATCTTGAAAATGAGACTTTTAGATCGAATAACTACCGAAAGAGGTACTGAATCGAAGTAGGGGAAAAAGACATACAGGATGACTCAGTTGTCGCAACAGATGCCATTTTATCATATTCTCTCTCTCTCGCTATGGCGAAGTATTACTCCTACAGATAAGATGAGCAGGACCTCTTTGTAGGACATTTAATGTAGTTAAATTTTGTACTGGAATACGTTTTCGCTGGAGGCCACGGGTTTCGTGTTATTCTAGAAAAACTTACAAAAATTGCCTTCAAAAGCACCTCTTCCTCCACATCCATCCCTCACAAGTCAGAATTTCAAATATTGTTCGTGCTATTCCTACCACTGTACAAAATTTGCGACTACTCGAACTGGACCTGCTGTTCGACCTTTTTCGGTCTCACTTGATCTGGGTACAACGCCACCACCATAATGAGCTTCTTCGTTTACATGATTATTGTGTAAATGTTCCTGTGAAGGTAATGAAAGAAAAACGACTTTTGTAAACGTTATGCGTAAAACATGTAACGTTGAAAATTCGACCAAGTCTTAAGCCTAAAAACCACAGTAGCTTCGTGGTCATAAGGCCTTAGGAATACAACAATATTTACGTTATACTGTTAAAATTCTCAAAATTGTCAGGTAAAATTTACACAAGCGTCAGTTTTACTATTTGTAACTGCTCGACTAGGCCGGTGGCGTAATTACGCCAATCAATGAACACCAAAAAAGATTAAGTGTGGAAAGTAAATCACGTGGTCGCAAAACTGCTGTACTGTGGTAGGAGGGTATGCCTTGAATAACTCGAAATCTAAGGCATCCACAGAAAAAGTATCCCAGTATAAAGTTTAACTACATTAAATTTCTTTAAGAAAGTTCTGCACACTTTTTTGGTAGCACTATTAGTTTTCGCGTAGTGAACGAGAGAATATCAAAATCTCGCACCTGGTGTTTGAAGTCTAGATATAACATTGCGGGTTGCATATAACGGCATCATTATGAGGAACTTAATCACCTTGTATACTGGAAAATTTGACTCGAATAAGGGGCTGGTTGATAGAACACACCCTGAGAAATTATGCAATCATCAATGTGACAATAAGCGTAAAAGTTGAAGATTGAAACAAAGACTGCTTCAAATGGGTGTAGGCTGCGCTAGCTATGGATGAAGACACTGTGCTGTGGGTTGTAATATTATTTACTCTGCTACAGGTTTCGGTGTTAAACCATCATCACCGGCAGAAAAATTATCGCAGACATATCACATGTCACACATGCTTTGATATACGTTACCTCTGAAACCCAGAATTGCCAATAAAAACAAAAACTTGTAGCAAGATTGAAATGTGATAGACCATTGACAAAAGGGCAACATGTGTCACTTTGACATTTTGTCCTTTTGTCAATGGCCCATCAAATTTTAATCTTGCTACAGTTTTTCATTTTTCTTGGCAATTATGATTTTCAGTGGTAACGTATGTCAAAGCATGTATGACATGTGATGCGTCTGCGATACTTTTTCTGCCGTTGGTGATGGTTTAAGACCGTAACCGCTAGTAGAATAAATATACTGCACAGTAATTGTGCATTATGTAAAATTCGTACATGTTGTTGATCAGCGTCTAAGCAAGACGTTCAGGATAGATGAAGAGTCTTGCACATCTAGACTAGCGGGAAGAGCTGGATCAGACCAGCCTTTGGATTGAACGCCACGACCACAGATTGGCACACGGCGGAAAAAAATACTATAAAGTGCTTAACAGATTTAAAGAATGTAGCGAGTAGTAGTTATGTAGAGTTGAAAAGATTATCTACGTATATACGGACAGATTAGAACAAGATAGATGGTGGAGGGCAGTGTCATGGCGTCTTTGAAAACTGAGATGTCTTAGAAATTAGTTACTCTTCTTCAATCCACACTGTTGATGAACGATGAGGTTACTGTATCATATACACGACATCCATGATTAGTGTGGTAAACGTCTTCCCTCCGTGAGTCAGTTTGTTGACCCCAGACGATGATGCTGCGGTCATATAAGCCATAACTGTTCAGCAGTGAGGCACTGACATGCTCTCCCAACTTCGGTGGGAGGCATGTACTGCACGATCACGTGATCCCCCACTGTGAACAGTACCAGGTTTCCTATACCAGGTACTTTGCATTGGGAACATTGCCGCTTTGTAAGGACCCTTAACGGTCTGCATACTGTCTGAGATAACGCACTTGTAATCGATAAACTGGTTACAACAAGGGCTTTACAATTCTTTCACGTGTGTTGCATGTGGTGCTGCAATTTTCTTATTGTATTCCAACCAGAGACTACATTCAAGTCAGCCCCTCACTTAATTTTCGTAATTCACTGCGGACACATTCAGAGTGATTCTACTGCCCCTACGGATATCGTTTTATGCAACCCGCAGTGTTATATCTAGCATGTACAGTAGGTTTACCATTATTCTACCTTAAAACATATGTAAATGTCGGAGAATACTACATATAAGTCGCTATTGTGTTGATCACATTTTGTTTAACAAAAAGATATACTTTACCGTCAATTCCACAAAATGTATGTGCTGCTCAAACAAACATGGCTGCAAATAATGTTATTAACTTGGCGTTTGTTGCATGTTTCTGTCAATACGAATTCAATAAAATATTTTGCAGGTTAACTAATAGGTAAGATATTTTGCAACTGCTTCTTCTACATCTAAAACGGGGAGATATGAAATCGATGTCAGCCAACAAGTATTAAAACTATAAATATATTGTAATAAATTCTGAGATGATTTCTTAAGGACGCCAATACTGGTTTCTATCCACATTGCCACGCGTCTATCGGAAAAGGACAGTTCTAAAGGACAATACCATCAACAACCAAATATAGTCACGCTGATATTCCACAACGCAGAAAAGTTATTTGCCTTTAAAATATCGTCTTCCTAAACTTCATATTCTGGTTGACTAATTCGACTATGCTTGTAATTCTCCACTGGTTATGTGTTTCCCGTTGCATAAGGCTTCACAGTAAACAGCACTCCACTGAGCCACATGGCCCATTTGCAAAGCGCTCAGAACAGCCACATATCCCAGATTAGCGACGAAAGCCTATGGACTACAATTAATGCACCGCATGGCCCTAATATATGCAAATGATGTAATTAACACATATAACTGCGTACCCGGCTGATTGACCGCCTTCCTGGTATGTAATTAGCATAATGACCGTCGTGTGCAGATACACCTGCCCAGTGACGACTAGAAATACAATACAGCCGCGCCAAATATGCATAACGTGGGGGAGTCAGTAATTATAAGTATAAAAGCACGTTATGAGAAATGCATTCTTTCATAGAGACATCATTTCCATACGTTAAGTTAAGAAAACTTAAAACGAGAAGTGCTTTCCTTCAAACATGAAATCTCGTCAAAAAACATAAATTAATATAAGATACGTAGTGGTGATTGGTAGTAGTACCTTTCTTTTCGCCACAACGAGATATTTCCTAATGTTGGAAAAAAGGAAATCATTATTCAGATTAAATATACCGTTGTGTTTACCCAGTTTTCTAGAATGGTATTCAGAACAGCAAATACCATTTTATGATAGCAACATGGTTCCTGTGAAGACTTATGGGATTCAATAAATCTTCGCTAATTTCCTTATAACAGTTTTCTCCTCTATCACAATATCCTGTCAATTGACGTGTGTTCCAAGGAACTGTACGCAGTTATTAGTGTATTTCATATGCTATTAAATTTAGTTTCTTGTGAGGGTCCATTCCCTTGTTTCCTGGTTTCTTCAGAAGCTGTATAAACTGGACTTAACGAAATTTACTTTACTTAAATGTAGTTTCTATAGTGTCCCTATTCCGCTAACTAACAGGATCAATGAAATATTACAGTTCAAGCTCTCATCGAAAGCTGACGGAGTGCGACAACATTGTTTTAAATTACGATAACTTTCTCTACGTTCACTGTATGAGCAACTATAATGAAAACTAGTGAATCTGTTTATGTGATTGAGGGGATTCGTGAATCATAAAAGAGTGATTAAAATTATGGTATGCTCTATGTTAGCAAACAAATCTCTGACAATTTTTCTCTAATCCACAATTACAACTCACAACATTTAACCAATGGCAATGGGTGACAGCCGACGCCATACAGCTTTCAAATACTCTCTCTTTTACTAGGATGTGTGCCTGTGAGTGTGCGTATGTGTGTGTGTGTGTGTGTGTGTGTGTAGTCTGGGGGGGGGGGGGATGAGTAAAGTGGTCTCATTTATATTTCAGACGAAGGTTGTTTAGTGTTTGGTTTCAAAAGCCGTTTAGTCCACAGAAAACAACTGGAATGATATATTCTAAAAATAATACTAAGGTCACAGCCTTTTATTAACAGTTCTATGTTAAATTTTTGTGCCAAAATAACAGGTCAATATAAATTCAGTGATTTCTCTCTTTTGTTGAATAGGAAAAATGCGGAGTAAAAGTACATTAAATAACGGTATTTCTGTGATGTTGTGACAGTCTCATTGGCGCGCAGCCAGGAAGTTCAGACCACCGTGCGCCGAGTGGGGCGTAAACATCGTGTACAGTTTTACCAGTGGTGCTGGTTCTTGTGGGGAGTGGTTGCTAATACCTGTGCTTTTTGAATATGTTATTCAAATGATTCTCATTTGTGTAAGAATATCGGTCATTTGGAACCAAACAACCGTTTTCTAAGCCATTTCCTTGTCACATCAAAATTAGCACCGTTGATGTAGACGCTAGGCCGGTCGGTGTGGCAGAGCGGTTCTAGGCACTTCAGTCTGGAACAGCACGACGGCTACGGTCGCAGGTTCGGATCCTGCCTCGGGCATGGATGTGTGTGATCTCCTTAGGTTAGTTAGGTTTAAGTAGTTCTAAGTTCCAGGGGACTGATGACGTAAGATGTTAAGTCCCATAGTGCTCAGAGCCATTTTTGTAGACGCTACAGTTAGTTAAAACATCCATTATATGGTGTTTCTTACGCATGCTAAGACTGAGCCTGGCAAATTCTGCGTCGCTCGGATCCCAAACGTTTTGTCAAGTAACTAATGAGTATTACGGCTACTGGACGAGAATTTTGTTTGCCCCCATGTAGCGTCTTGTAGATACGTCGCCTCTGTGCAGAGGCTTGGTACTAGGCGTATTCTAACGACTTTTCTGTCCCCTAGAATTGGAGCTGTGAGACTTCACGCCGCGTCCAGAGCTATTTAAGAAACTAACTTATTATCATCATCGACTTTCAAGAGCTACAACAGGAAGGTTTCCACTTTCTTCTGTGAAATTTTGTTTGGATGTAATTTATCATTCTTGAAAGCTTGTCAAAATATGTTTGGTTTTCGTGGCCTTTTCTCGGATACTTTTTGCTAAAAGCTTTATGAATGATTACCGTATTAGCTATCAACTATTGCATCAAAAAATTTCTTTGTGCTGTATTGACTGTTGTGCAGTTTTGGCAGTTTTTAATTGATTATGTAAATTAGCCTATAAAATTAATATATTAGCGTCGCGTGCGAAACAATTTCCAAGTCCAACAGCTGTGTAATGTTTTTTTCCATTGCGTGACTTGATGAATAGCATTACTGTAATCCAAATATTTTTATTTGGTGGGCTATACATCGCTTCGAAATGGAGACAGATTGGATGCTCCTCTACATGTGCATCTACATACATACTCCGCAGTCCACCATATGCTGCGTGGTGGAGTGTACCTCGTACCACAACTAGCATCTTCTCTCCCTGTTCCACTCCCAAACAGAACGAGGGAAAAATTGTAAGATGGCAAGAACTATGCGCCTTACATGAAGTCATTAAAGATCACCTAACTCACAGTAGGGCTGAACAAAAATGACTGACAAGGCACAAGGAATCTTGTGTAGGGTATAGTATGGATGTATTGGAATAATTTATTCAGGTGAAGGTTTTAAAGTAATTCACACGACATGAAACACTTTGTGGAAACGCATCGATTTACTGAAGGCTAGTTTGTCCCAGGAAAGTGTACAGAATGACCGTGGCCAGCTGGGGAGCAGTGAAGGGAAGCGACAATAGGCAGCTTAGGACAGCTCAAGCTCTGAGAAAGCGGTAATGGGGCGCGGCCTCCAGCTGCCTTAAGATGAATGACAGTGAGTGGGTAGTTGACCCCATGCTGGTGCACCTGGAAGCAGACAGAGAACTTGTACACCTGTTGATAAATGTCTGTCAGCCCGTTTTCAGTGAAACATGCGAGTAAACCATGCAAAGCTATGGTGGAGCGGTCAACAGAGGTCAAAATATGCATGTTCATGACTATAGCAACTTCACACTGAATTCACGGTCCGCAGAGTCTGAAGCAAATCAGGTGAAGAGTGACAGAATGAAATATGCCGACCTCCGATGGGAACGTAGGACCAAGGAATTATAAGTACTCTCCTGGGAGTCAGAATTCCGGAAAATTGGTGTTTGTGCAGACGCTAACCTTGATGGCTGTCCTGGGAGGAGCTAAATAGGAGAAGATGAGAGGAAGGGAAATTTTGTGTGAATTTGTTCACTTCCCAGAGCAGCCATTGTTCGGTGCTGGGAAGCGATGGATAATTAACGTGACTTGCGCTGCAATTGGCGGAAGTGATTTTGCTGGAGGGGAAACCGAGGCGAAGAGCAGACTGTGAGAAGTCTCCGTGGTGGTCTTCCGTTCCCAGCTTGCCTAGAGTGCGGACGTGGCGTTCTTTACTCAGCTTGCCAGAGAAAGAGTGAGCATCTCTGCAGTTTAGGACTTAGCAAATGGAACAATTGAGCCTGGAGATAGGAAGTTTTGGTCCAGCTATGTGCTGAGCAAGATAGCTAGGAGTGAATAGACGATCGCAGCCTTCCAGCACGATGAGGTCGGACGACATCCGCACAAAGACGCTGCTCCGCCATGCTGTATTTGGTGATATTGCGCCTGCTCTGGCCACTGATTAATTTGTTGGATCATGTCGGCAAAGTTCCCTCGAGGGTTTCATGGGCCATGTATTGTAGAATTCTTCTCGCACTTCGCATTACGCCTGGGTCAGTCGATAGGAATAACTTTTGAGTTATCACGCTTTGCTCCACGCAAACACAATTTATTACCACTGCCTGATAGGAGACTCTTGTAATGTGATGATTGAAGGTCGGGAGTTAAAATAAATTTGTGCTAATCGACTGCATCTGTTTTCAATCAAGTACTTGAAATCCCAAGTCACTTTCTTAATTAATTTTATGTTCAACATTTGCATCTGGTGTTCAGTAGCTGAATATAAAATCAATGTGCACCCCTTTTTAATTAAAAGTGATCAATTCTGAATCAATTAATGTCAACACTGCCACCACAGTTCAATCAGGAGTCACAGGGCCTTATTACTTTTTTTTGCGTTATCCGATATTGAGGCAGTTTTGCACTCTCTGTTGATCTGTTAGTCAATTAGCTGGGGCGAACACACGCCAAAACCAGGTAAGTGACGGGTGGGGTGTTACAAAATGACTGCGTATATGCCTCTGTACGACCCTTAATCTCTCTTATCTTATCTTTGGCGTCTTTCCGCGATACATAAGTTGGCGGCAGTAAAATTGTACTGCAGTCAGCCTCAAATGCTGGTTCTCTAAATTTCCTCAGTAGCGATTCGCAGATAGAACGCCTCCTTTTCTCTAGAGACTCCCACCAGAGTTCCTGAAGCATTTCCGTAACACTCGCATGATGATCAAACCTACCGGTAACAAATCTAGCAGCCCGCCTCTACATTGCTTCTATGTCCTCCCTCAATCCCAAAGGCTCGAGCAGTACTCAAGAATAGGTCGTATTAGTGTTTTATAAGTGGACTCCTTTACAGATGAACCAAATCTTCCCAGAATTCTACCAATGAACCGAAGACGACTATCCGCCTTCCCCACAACTGCCATTACATGCTTGTCCCACTTCATATCGCTCTGCAATGTTACGCCCAAATATTTAATCGACGTGACTGTGTCAAGCGCTACACTACTAATGGAGTATTCAAACATTATGGGATCCTTTTTCCTATTCATCTGCATTAATTTACATTTATCTATATTTAGAGTTAGCTGCCATTCTTTACACCAATCACAAATCCTGTCCAAGTCATCCTGTATCCTCCTAGAGTCACTCAACGACGACACCTTCCCGTACACCACAGCATCATCAGCAAACTGCCGCACATTGCTATCCACCCTATCCAAAAGATCATCTATGTAGGTAGAAAACAACAGCGGACCTACCACACTTCCCTGGGGCATTCCAGATGATACCCTCACCTCCGATGAACACTCACCATCGAGGACAACGTACTGGCTTCTATTACTTAAGAAGTCTTCGAGCCACTCACATATTTGGGAACCAGTCCCATATGCTCGTACATTAGTTAGGAGTCTGCAGTGGGGCAGCGAGTCAAACGCTTTCCGGAAGTCAAGGAATATCGCATCTGTCTGATACCCTTCATCCATGGTTCGCAAGATATCATGTGAAAAAAGGGCGAGTTGCGTTTCGCAGGAACGATGCATGGACAGCAACTTCTCTGTCTCAAGGAAATTCATTATATTCGAACTGAGAATATGTTCGAGAATCCTGCAACAAACCGATGTTAAGGATACTGGTCTGTAATTTTGAGGATCCGTACTTCTACCCTTCTTATATACAGGCGTCACCTGCGCTTTTTTCCAGTCGCCCGGGACTTTACGTTGGGCAAGAGATTCGCGATAAATGCAAGCTAAGTAAGGAGCCAATGCAGTAGAGTAGTCTCTGTAAAATCGAATTGGAATCCCATCAGGACCTGGCGATTTATTTATTTTCAACCCATTCAGCTGCTTCACAACCCCAGGGATGTCTACCACTATGTCCTCCATACGGGAATCTGTACGAGACTCAAACGGCGGTATGTTTGTACGATCCTCCTGCATGAAAGATTCCTCAAATGCTAAATTTAAAATTTCAGCTTTCATTTTGCAGTCTTCCGTTGCCAGGCCAGACTGATCAGTGAGTGACTGGATGGAAGCCTTCGACCCGCTTACCGATTTTACGTAAGACCAGAATTTTCTTGGGTTTTCAGCAAGATCTTTTGCTAAGGTATGACGGTGGTAGTGGTTGTATGCTTCGCGCGTCGCTTTTTTTACAGCAGCACGATTCTCTAACAACCTTTGCCTGTCCTCATTCTCCCGATCTTTCTTGTACCGCGAGTGCAACTGTCTTTCCTTCCTGAGCATTCTCCGAATTGCGCTGTTAAACCACGGTGGGTCTTTTCCGTCCGTAACACACTTTTTTGGCACATACTTGTCCAATGCCTGATGTACAATGTGTTTAAAATTTGCTCATAATTCTTCCACGTCCATAGTACCGGAAGTAAATGAAGTCGATTCATTTTTATGTAGGATGCTAACAACTGCTTATCTGCTCTTTCTAGTAAGAATACTCTCCTAGCCTTCTTGACCGACTTTTTAACTTTCGTAATGGCAACATCATGATCACTAATTCCTGTCTCAACACTGACACCGTCGATGAGGTCTGGTCTGTTCGTGGATACCAGATCTAAAATATTTCCATTACGCGCTGGCTCTCGATTTAGCTGCTCAAGACAGTTTTCGGATAATGTGTTCAAAGTAATTCACACAACGGCTCGTCTGTCCCACGTATAATGAATCCATAGACATCCCAGTCTATACTAGGTAGGTTGAAGTCGCTTCCGACTAATATAGCATGATCCGGGTACTTCTGCGATGCAGAGTGTAGACTCCCTTTGAATGATTCTAGAACTGTCGCGGTGGAACCTGGTGGCCGGTAATAACACCCAACAATTAACTTTATTTCTCTTAGTCCTGTTAGAAGTGTCCAGATCACAATCACACTCAACTTCGACCTCAGTAGACACAATATTTTTGTCAACTGCAATGAAGACACCACCTCCTACGGTGTCCAATCTGTCTTTCCGGTACACGTTCCAACCCTCACTAAGTATTTCAGAACTTCCTATCTCAGGAAGCCGGGTCGTCGTGTGTCTGGAAGTCAGTCTGTACCAGGTGTGCAATCGGGACGAAGCAGCAGTGAATTCGGGGACGGAGCGCCGGTGAGGAGCGGACAGCCAGTGTTCGCCGACCGCTAGCGACACACATGAACTGTCCGACGGAAGGAGATTGGAGCGGGACGGCCGCTGGTTGCTCGATCGGTTGGTCGTCTCATCGGCCGACGTGTATTTGGTCCTTTCACCGTTTCCGGGCCTAGGCAGTCGGTCGGTTGGCGGAGAGCAGCGAGGAGGTCCCTGTCGGGCGGAGTCGGCGTGCACGTGCAGTAAGAGTTCAAAGTGGTTCAAATGACTCTGAGCACTATGGGACTAAACTTCTGAGGTCATCAGTCCCCTAGAACTTAGAACTACTTAAACCTAACCAAGCTAAGGACACCACACACATCTATGCCCTAGGCAGGATTCGAACCTGTGACCGTAGCAGCGGCGCGGTTCCGGACTGAAGCGCCTAGAACCGCTCGGTCACAGCGGCCTGCTCATGGATGGGGTTTAACTTAATTTAATTCGCTCCTTCATTAATGAAGTGCACCAGCGGTATCTTCTGCCTTGTTGCCGTTAACGTTCCGGTTACCTGCCCTGGGCTCTGACGTAGTTTTTGGCACTGTATTTTCCTCGTCGTGTTGTTGCTGTCCAGCACGGCGTGTAGTTCGACCGCTGAGATGCGTTGTTAGTTTTAGAAGTTATTCTGACTTGGCTGGATTGGGCACCAGGATCCAGAACGTTGAGCTATTGACGTCTTGTTGTCGTTTTGTTCGTCGGGTGGAGCAGAACTTTTTTTTTGGTTGGTCTATCGGCTGGCCTTCGGTTGGGTTGCTTCTGGTTAAGAGGTTGTCGGTCTGGCTGCCTGTCTCACCTAAACGTTCCTTAGTGTTACTTCCCAGACCGACCCTTGGAACCTTCTGAGCGCCGCTCGTTGTGTTTTACAGTGATTTCCTTTTAGACTTAAGTAATCTGTGTGGCCTTCAGGCGGGTTTTAGCTTATTAAAATTGTAAGCTTTTTCTCTTTAGGCATTAAGCCGTGAAATTGTTTTCTCCATGGTGTGTGGCCTTCAGCCGAGTATTAAACTCTCTTAAACTGAAACTTCAAAATCTTGCTCTTGCCCTTAGTTCATAATATTGTTATTCTTTAGTATGTGGCCTTCAGTCGAGTTTCAATCCCTCTGAAACTAAAAACAGTTTTGATCTCTCTTAAACTAAAAATTTAAAATCTTGGTCTTGCCGTAAATCATAACATTGTTATTCTTTAGAACGAGGCCTTCAGACGAGTTTGCATGAAATGTTTTAAGCTAAGGCTCTCAGCCTGTTAAATTGAAAGCCTTTCTTCCTATGCTTTAAGCCGTTAAATTGTTTGGTTGATATGCGGCCTTCAGTCGGGTTTCAGCCTATTTAGAATTAACATTGAAAATCTTTGTTTTGCCCTTAAGCTGTAACACTCTTCTTACTTAATGTGTGGCCTTTAGCCTATTTTTATTGAAGTAAAAGAAAGTTTTGAAAGGAGTGAAACTTCCAGAAGAGCTCCTGTACCGCAATTCCTTGCTTAGGCCTTGGGCCCTGGGTTTTCGTATGTGGCTTTCAGCCGATTTAAATAAAGTCAAAGGAGCTCTTTCGTTAAAACCTTGAGAGGTTTTAATTCTTCATTATGTTATTGTGCGTTTTTACTGATAAAATTTAAATGTCGAGTGCAACTGACAGCAACTTATTTTGGCCCCTTTCTACAAATATAACCTCACCCGCTCTGTCCTGCTTGTCCATGGATTTCATTGATGTTTAAGATCTGTCTGTTCATTCATTGTGCTTTGTGCTTGGTTTCTTATGTGTACATAAATTTGAAGTTCCTCGAGAATGTTAATGGTAGGACGTTTCGAAATTTTAAGAAGTACTTTTAACGCGTGTTCAGTTGTATCTACCGTGTATTGGCTGTCTTTTTAAGGTGAAGCAGAAAATTTTGATTTGTTGTTATCGGCATTTCGAATGTGCTTTTTAAACTGTATGAGACACTTTCTTCCGGTCATTTCTATACGCAAATTACTGCAGCTGTTGCATATGTTTTTGTGTGCACCAGAGCTAATATACAGTACATTGGTGGTTTTGTGGCATTTGATCATAATTTCAGTCTGAGGTCGTTACGATCGTGTAACAGTACCGCCAGTCTCTGCTAGCCCTGGTAGATACAAAATCATAATGCAATTGCTGTAATGATTTTTACGTAGAGCAGACGGGAAGAAACTTTTTCACACATTTTAAGAAACGCATTCGAAGTTGCTATAAGAACAAATCAGAATTTTAATCCACCGAAAAGACCATTATCACACTGTACAGTTGGACACGCTTTGCAGGTACATCATAATATTCCGAAAGGTACTACCATAAACATTTTTGAGGAAACTGAAATTTATAAATATATAGGAAACCAACCACAAGGCATATTGAGCGAACAGACAGTTCTCAAACAGCAATACTATTTTTTTAAATTATTGAAATAGACATGAGACAAATTCAAAGCACAGTGGACAGCCAAAGATGATACACACCAAAATAAAAACTTAACATTGTTGCTCTTATTTATACTCTGAAAATACGTGTCAGAGCGTCAACACAATACCCATGAGAATGTCATAGTTTACGAAAAACTATCGAAAATAAAGTTAACAAAAGCATAAACGTAAAACAGAAAACGCCAACGCAATAAACGCCTGTAAATTAATAGCAACTACTGTCGCTATAAATGTAGGTAGACAACTACGAACGTACAGCAATCATAAATATACAGGGTGTATCATAATTAATGGCGTAAACGCACGCAGTTGAAAAACTACACGATACTAGAGTCAAAAAATTCTCAGTAAACAGAGGGTCGAAAGTGCATACCTTAAGAGCTACGAGCAGTTTCTCATCTTCGATGCTGTGAAACAAATCTCTTCTACAGCAAGTTCTTTGCTTTTCATATTATGGGAACTGGTTGTATGGACGAAAAGAAGAAAAAAATGTCTAGTAAACATGTGCTCTAAAACGCATACCTTAACAGTTACTGTGTTTCACAGTAGAAAAGATGAACAAGTGCTCATAACTCTTAAGAAATGCATTTTAGAGAGCATGTTTATCGGACTTTTTTTTTCTTGTTTTAGTCCATACTACCAGTTCCCAAAATATGGAAAGGAAAGAACTTGCTGTAGAAGACATTTGTTTCACAGTATCAAAGATGAAAAACTGCTCGTAACTCTTAAGGTATGAATTTTCGACCCTATGTTTACAGAAGCTTTTTTGCTTCCAGTCTCGTGTACTTTCAACACTATGCTTTTACGCCATTAATTATGGTACACCCTTTATGGGAATCCAAATACACTACTGGCTATTAAAATTGCTACACAACGAAGATGATGTGCTACAGACGCGAAATTTAACCGACAGGAAGAAGATGCAGATGCTGTGATATGTGAATGATTAGCATTTCAGAGTATTCACACAAGGTTGGCGCCGTTGGTGACACCTACAACGTTCTGACATGAGGAAAGTTTCCAACCGATTTCTCATACACAAACAGCAGTTGACCGGCGCTGCCTGGTGAATCGTTGTTGTGCTGCCTCGTGTAAGGAGGAGAAATGTGTACCATCACGTTTCCAAACTTTGATAAAGGTCGGATTGTAGCCTATCGCGATTGCGGTTTATCGTATCGTGACATTTCTGCTCGTGTTGGTCGAGATCCAATGACTGTTTGCAGAATATGGAATCGGTGGGTTCAGGAGGATAATACGGAACGCCGTGCTGGATCCCAACGGCCTCATATCACTAGCAGTCGAGAACACAGGCATCTTATCCGTATGGCTGTAACGGATCGTGCAGCCACGTCTCGATCCCGGAGTCAACAGATGGGGACGTTAGCCAGACAACAACCATCTGCACGAACAGTTCGACGACTTTTGTAGCAGCATGGACTATCAGCTCGGAGACCATGGGTACAGTTACCCTTGACGCTGCATCACAGACAGGAGCACCTGAGATGCTGTACTCAACGACGAACCTGGGAGCACGAATGGCAAAACGTCATTTTTTCGGATGAATCCAGGTTCTGTTTACAGCATCATGATGGCCGTATCCGTGTTTGGCGACATCGCGGTGAACGCACATTGGAAGCATGTATTCGTCATCGCCATACTGCCGTATCACTCGGTGTGACGGTATGGGATGCCATTGGTTACACGTGTCGGTCACCTCTTGTTCGCATTGACGGCACTTTGAACAGTGGACGTTACATTTCAGATGTGTTACGACCCGTGGCTCTACCCTTCATTCGATCCCTGCGAAACCCTACAATGCAGCAAGATAATGCACAGCCGCATGTTGTAGGTCCTGTACGAGCCTTTCTGGACAGAGAAAATGTTCGACTGCTGTCCTGCCAGCATATTCTCCAGATCTCTCACCAATTGAAAACGTCTGGTCAATGGTAGCCGAGCAGCTGGCTCGTCACAATACGCCAGTCACTACTCTTGATGAACTGCGGTATCGTGTAGAAGCTGCATGGGCAGCTGTACTTGTACACTCCATGCAATCTCTGTTTGACTCAATGCCCAGGCGTATCAAGGCCGTTATTGTGGCCAGAGTTGGTTGTTCTGGGTACTGATTTCTCAGGATCTGTGCACCCAATTTACGTGAAAATGTAGTCACATGCCAGTTCTAGTATAATATATTTGTCCAATCAATACCCGTTTATCATCTGCATTTCTTCTTGGTGTAGCAATTTTAATGGCCAGTAGTGTAATATATATGCCATCTACATAATAGTTCTTATACTTTATGAACATGTCACATCGTATCTGCAAAACTGTGAAATTACTGTAATAATAAAGTGATTACTACCTTAAGTCATCAAACATAGGACAGTCAAATATAGTTGCCTACGAAATTATATGTATGCCAGTCCATTTAGATAATACATACGTAAGTAGTAATCTATGTTCAATAATATAATATTACATAAAAATGTATAATGAAAATAATGTTACCCACATTGCAACACAGGCCATACGATAATGGCAATTTGTCCGAAACAGAGCTGTAATGAAAGCGAAAGAAATAAAAATTAACATCACACAGCAGTGGCTCTGAATACTCCTTTTAAACATGTCACTTGCTGACCGTATTACGCTGCAGGCCCATGGATCATAACTATCTTACTTCGTATTTCCACACCCGTTTAGTTACAGTAACATATTCAGCAACATATTCGTCAGTAGCATGCCGTTCACTCCTTCACTGCATATTACATTACATGATTGATCGAAACTGGTAAAGTCCTTGACATACAGTTGCTTGAAAGTATTATTGGCTGGTTGAGCTTCGACCCACATTCCTTAATTTAAAAAAAAATGCCGCAGAGTTCAGCATAGATGACATAACTTTTGTGTGATACACCAAATAGAAGAACAAATACCTAAAGACGTCGACGAAGGCTGCATGTATACTTAGTAGCCGACTATATTCACACTACCACCGAAATATCTTAACCTACAGCGGAAAGAGTAAGTCTCGTTTCTCTCGTTATAGCATGTTGGCAATGACTTGAGTGATAACGTACTAGAGTAGCGCCCATTCTGACGGGGACCTCAGTTTGCCCTGATGGGTAATACACGGTCCAGTCACATTAATGTGTTCACCACTTATGTACGACGTCAGTGTGCAACGACCATTAAGAGACGGCAGGGAGCGAGCGGCCGAGGATTAATGGTACCATGAATGACAACACAGGTCACAGATGACAGGGGTGAACAACGGCTGTGGAAATGTGAACAGACGAACCAATGGGTGTCTCTTCAACTACTGTGGAGCGAATGTTGCTCTAAATGACACTCCGTTGCAGGTGTCTGGCTCATGCACCCGCGACCATTGCTGTCCATCAGCGAAGAAGGCTGTAATTTGTACGGGAATGCCGCAACTGGACGTGTAATGAATGGCGACAGGTGGCCTTCTCAGATGAATCACGTTTTATACTCCATCGGATAGTTGGCCTTTGGCGTATACAGCGTGAAACGTCTGAAATCAAACAATCTGCTACCGTATTCGGAAGGGTCCAGGCCAAAAGGCATTCCTTGGGTGATCCCGTCGTTCTGGAAGACACAATGGATCAACACAATACTGGAAAGTCTATCTGGCTGCCAATAGCTCCCTACTTCGTGGTTTCTGTATCTCTACAGACAAACAGCACTGTGCTAACTACTTTCGTTTTTCTTTCTTTCTTTTGCTTGTGCCTTTTTCCCGCAGTGACGCAGGGTCGGCATGGTCAATCGGATTTGGCAAGGTCAATTTAAGGGGTGGCCGGATGCCCTCCCTGCCGCCACCCCGTGCCCTCCACCCCCCCCCCCCCCCCCGGGACGGAATCAGTGTACCCCAACTGTCTGCGTCTAGTGTAATCCATGGAATAATGTGAATGTGTTCAGATGTCTGCGAGCCGTGTAACTCAGGCGGTACTTGGGGACCAGTCCGGTATTAACCTAGTGGGACGTGGAAAACCGCCTGAACACCACATCCAGGCTGGCTGGCACTCCGGCCTCCGTCGTTAACCCGCCGGGCGGATTCGATTCGGTGCCGGCGCGCTTACCCGAGCCCAGGAAGCAGCGCGTTAGCGCTCTCGGCTAACCTGTCGAGTAGCACTGTGCTAACTACTGTTCAGTTAAAATTCATGAAACGACTTACACCAGCAAATTTCCAATATGCAGACAAAACTGAGTAACATTGAGTTGTTTCGAGTAACATATCGAAATACAACAAGAAATTGGACGAGTGGGAATATCTGTTTCTATCCGTTGCTGACACAGACCAAACGGAAATTTGTTGTTATTACTTTAAACGATACCTACATCAAATTATGGTAGCACTATCTTATGTCAAATGATGAATACCAAACAGATGGCGTTTTGTTCCACTAAAACTCTTTTATTACTGATCGATTTTCGATTTAGTAGCCCGTTATCAGATTAAAATAACTAGCGTTCACAGTAATGCCATACGATGATACGTACGGATAAGCTGTGTAGAATTTATGGTCAGACAAGTAATCAGGAATGGCTACTGCACAAGGGGCATATTTCAAAACAAACTACATACCATCAGAGGCTCTCTAAGTAATAGTAGAACGTACACATTGCCAAGAAATTAATATCGGGAGGGCACATGTATCTTATGTACTGTACTGTATTGACATGTGGCAGTGCATTTTATATGCCTCCCGTAAGACAACAACAACAAAAAAACTTTATTTAAAGCTGTGGTACGGTTGACTGTAATCAGAGCCCGTAGGCAGAGCGGAGTTCTTTAGAGGAGCAAATAAGTAGCTTTATTCTGTTTACAAACTCGCTTCTTCTTTAGAACACCACTTCCCCCTTCCCACTTCAGTCGTGGACGCCGAAGCCTAATTAGAGATTCACTCTCGCAGAGGGAGTAAGAATAATTGCCCTCCCCAAGGCTGTTCCCGCCGAGTGATATATTGTATATTCTCTTCTCCTCTGGCTCAGGTACGCTGCGGCTTTTGCGAAAAGCAGAATAAATAGCGCGCGCACGGAAAACTAATTAGGATTAATTCAAGCTATATATTTGAGTCGCTAGGGTCGGAGGTCTGTGGGGGAGGACCGGCTGTGGTCTTTTTCTCTGAATTTAACTGTTGGGGGCTGAGAAAAAATATGTCTCTGTTCTTATACGCGGCGGTTTTGGGTCCAACATTCTGAGAAATTTTCTGTAATCTTCCACTAATACAAATTCTTCCGTTTAAAAATATTGGGAGCAGTAATAACTGAATTTCACTCTTGAGTGAGTGCAGTAGTGGTGGTGTCCAGTACGAACGGAGCTTTTTTGTAAGGCACGTAAAATTTATGTACGTTTTTGTCAATTGAAAATACAAATTACTGTAACCCGTCAGATTAATTATCTTGAGCTTTCCACTGCACGTTTCGAATGATTACATTTCCATCACGAGGTGAACTTACATGGCACTACATTTCACGTACTATACAAGAGCTCAGACGGCAAGTCAGTGACAAATAATGAAGGGAAAGGTGTACGGTAGAAATAAAGACAAAGTTATAGAATGGGGAAGGAAATAAATGACGACGAAATGAGAAATATGATAAAGGTAGAAGAATTTGACAAGACACAGAAAGACATAAGTCGAAACAACGCTCGTCGAGGAAAACCACGTTCCTTCAGAATTAGTTAGATCTTTGGGAGAACCGTTCCTGACAAAACTACTACACCTGTTATGCAAGATACATGAGACAAGTAAAATGCCTTCAGACATCATGAAGATTGTAATAAATCGGAATCCAAAGAAGGCTGGTGCTGAAAGGTATTAATAAGTCGTGATTACAAGTATTGACATAAAATAGGGCATGACATAAAATAGGACATGGTATAAATCGACCTCACGAATGATCAGTTTCGGATACAGTGAAATGTAGGAACACACGAGGTAAGAACTTCACACTGTTGAGTAGAATGCACTCTGTAAAATTCTGAAGGTAGCAGGAATAAAGTACAGGCTGTCTCAAACCTTTCGTAACAAACTGAAACAGGTGATGATGAGCCCAAAACCGATTATACCGAGTTAGGGAACTAATGGTCGCAACTACATATTTATTGTGTTATGAACATGCAGAGAGTTCACCGCATAATAAAAACGTAATTTATAGTAATTGTTCAAAGCGACAACAGCCACTCTCAATGCATATATTGCAACGGCACATGACGTTCTGTACTACTCGCGCAAAGACGCCATGTGTCTGTTGTACACTGGAACAGGAATCGGATTGATAATGGGCGTCCAACGCCGACAAGTTAGTATTGTTCACGGGTGAGTAATCATTCACCCGTTATGTTGTTTTCTTCAGCTGTAACAGCCAGGTGTGGATTCAGGAGAATCCCGAAGTCACCAGCAACAGTTTTCTATTAACATATGGGTGGGAATTGCCCAAGGTCACTTAATAGGACTTTATTTGCTGCCTCCCCGTCTCATTGGTCCACGTTACCTGATGTTTCTGCGAGATGTGCTCCCGCCTTTGTTAGAGACTGCACTCTTCGTTGTTCGCGAAAGGGTTTCAACACGGTGATGGACCAGCTCACTTCGATTTTAAAGTCCGCGAGAATCTGAACAACATGTACCCCCATTATTGGATTCGAAAGGCACAACGCGATAGCCGGGTATCACACCTCTGGAATTCTTACTCTCGGGTTACGTAAAGACGTTGGTGTATGAAACCCCCGTAGAAACGGATGAAGACCTGTCCAAGCTGCCTGTCTCCTCAATAGACACCAGAGATCTTTAAGAGAGTGAGATAGAATTTCATGCGCCGTTGCCATGCAAGCGTTGAGACTGGCTGTCGTCACTTTGAACAATTACTATGACCTACGTTGTTGTTTTGCGGTGAACGGCCGTAAAACAATAAATTCGCATTTCCGACGATTAGTTCCCTATCTCAATATAATCGGTTGTTGACCCACTACCACCTTTTTCTGCTTCATCCAAAAAGTTTGAGACACCCTGTATCGTAAACGGAAGGTTATTCACAAATTGCGAAGAAAGCAATCTGCAGACTGCAGGGGCATGAATGGCAAGTGGTGATTGAGAAGGGACTTAAACCTGGTGTAACCTATCCCTGATGTTATTCATTCTTTCCATTGATAGAGCTCTAAAGGAAATCTAGAGTAAAGGAAATCTAGAGAAATCAGGGAAAGGAATTAATATTCAGGGAGAAGAAATGAAAAACTTGAGACTTGCTGGTGACATTACAGTTCTGTCAGCGACGGAAAGGACATTGAAGAACAATTGAATACAATGTCTAGTGTCCTGAAAAGAGATTATGAGACGAACATAAACAAAAGTAAAACAATGGTAATAGAATAAAGCTGACAGACGTGACACTAACCAAAATAGACTAGGGAGTGACACTAAGGGTAATTTATCTATTTGACTGGTGGAGGTAGGTAGAATATTAAATGCAGACTGGCAGTAGCAAAAAAACTTATATGAGAGAATTTGTTAACATAGACTAAAAATTTAAGTGTTAGGAAGCATTTTCTGAAGGTAATTGTCGGGAATGTGGCTCGTAGGGAAGTGAAACATAGATCCTAAACAGTTCAGACAAAAATGCAATGGAAATATTTTGGACCTCATAGCTACAAACAGGCGCGACCTAATCACCGGCATCAGTACAAACACAGGGATTAGTGTCCACGATGTCATCACAACTACTTTGATACCGAAATTAATAAATCAGACAAGAAAGCCAGGAAAGAATTTCTGCTAGAAAGAGCACACAGACAGTTGCTATCAATCTACTTAGACAACGATTTTACTGAGAGTGGCTGTTGTCAAAAATGGTTCAAATGGCTCTGAGCACTATGGGACTCAACATCTGAGGTCATCAGTCCCCTATAACTTAGAACTACTTAAACCTAACTAACCTAAGGACATCACACACATCCATGCCCGAGGCAGGATTCGAACCTACGACCGTAGCAGTCACGCGGTTCCGGACTGAAGTGCCTAGAACCGCAAGGTCACCGCGGCCGGCGGCTGTTGTCGCTTTGAACAATTACTATAAATTACGTTTTTATTATGCGGTGAACGCTGTGCTTGTTCATAACACAATAAATATGTATTTGTGACCATTGGTTTTCTATGTCTGTTTAATCGGGTTTAGACTCACCATCACCTGTTTCATTTTGTCCCAAAAGGTTTGAGACAGTCTGTACTTTATTCCTGCTGCCTTCAGTATTTTACAGAGTACACTCTACTCAACAACGTGAAGTTCTTACCTCGTGTGTTCCTACATTTCAATGTAACCGAAACTGATCATTCGTGAGGTCGAGTTATACCAATCTTCCTCTGCCCTGTTTCATGTCAATATTTGTAATCACGACTTATTAATACCTTTCAGCACAAGCCGTCTTTCGACTGGGCGTAGGGGAATTATGAGAAAAGTTTAAACCGATTGTAGATCATACTCTGCAGAAGTATGTACCGAGTAAGCGGATTAACAAAGCAACAGACCCTCTGTATTTTAACAACGGAATTCGAAAAATGCTAAAGATGCAAAGACTGTAGCACTCTCCAAAAGAGAACGCGAAAATGACAACAGGCAGAAGTTAATAGAAATTCCTGCGTCTGTAAAAATATCGAAGCACGAAGCTTACAACAACTGATAGCGTCATATCTTAGCTACAGATACTGCCGAGAAGCCGAGAAAATTGTAGTCCTACGTAAAATCACTAAGTGGGTGAAAGACTTGTATACAGACACTCGTTGACCAGTTTGGTGTGGCAGTATAAAATAGCAAACGTAAAGTTGAAGTTTTAAATTTCACATTTAAGAAATCGTTCAGAGAGAAGAATCTTACAAACACCGTCGTTTGACCCTTTTAAAGACTACCGTATGGAGGAATGGTAATAAGCGCCCATGGCATAGAGAAAGAGCAGAAAGAGGTGGAAGCAAATAAGTACCGATGGATCCCAATTCTGTTTTACAAAGAATAATTTTCAGCATTGACCCCTTAATTAGCTTTCATTTATGGCAAATCTGTCACTTAGCGCAATGTTCCGAGAGACTGGAAAGAAGCGCAGGAAACTTCTCTTTCTAAGAAGAGTAAAACAACGGACCCTCAAAATTACAGACCAATATCTATAACATCGATTTTCTCCAGAATCCTTGACCATATTATAAGTTCGAATATAATAAATTTCCTTGAGGGGAAAAAGCTTCTGTCCTTAAATCTGTTCACTTTTAGAAAGCATCGTTCGTGTGAAGCCCAGATTGCCCGTTTCGCACATGATATCATGTGAACCGTGGATTAAGGCCAAGAGTCGGATTCCGTATTCCTAGATTTCCGTTAAGCATTTCACACGGTGTCGCACTGAAGGCTGTTAACGAAGGTACGAACAGAGGGAAGAGGTTCCCAGAAATGAGAGTGGTTCGAAGAGTGTTTAAGTAACAGGACCCTGTGTGCTGTCCTCAACGGGGAGTGTCCATCGGAGTGTCCCAGGGGAGTGTACTATTTCCCATACACATAAATGAAATGGCGGGCAGGACTGAGAGTACGAGTATACAAGCTGACGTGGCCGACATTTACACTTAAGGGGCTCCGGAACGCCCTATACTTGCAATGTTAAAAAAACGCTTATAAATTACATCTTTCCTCACAAAGTGTTTGAGGTAGGAAGTTGAAATTTGTACAGATTATTTATTGGAATATGGGCTACAACTTAACACAGGGATTTTACAAAATTTTAGTTCAGTTATTAAAGATGATTTTTTTTCAATTGTAATGAAAATTCACAACATTTTTTTGCAATTTTTTATTTATATATTCAAAAATTTACAGTTCTTTTGGGAAAAAGGCTGTGTTAAATTATGCAGAAGGTACTGTGTAACATTTACTGAAAGTTTGAAACAAAAATGTTTGGAAGATCGTTAGAAAACATGTAATTAGTATGAGAAAATAAAAGTTTTGGGAATCGAGCGACATAGATTGGATTAACTTTTTAGTGCATTCCAGGTCCATAGGATGGATTATCTTCATCCTCTGCAAACTCCTCCTCCAGCTTCCTCTTGTTCCTCCTCCTGTTTACTCTTGCTTGTATTTCTAGACTCTTTACAGCCCTGTCTGCAGCCCGAAGGCGTTCCTTGTCTAAAGCAAGCATCGCTCGTACCATGTTAGAACCTATCTTCATTCCCATATTTCTAAATACCTTGCACCTTACAATGTTGCCATCATTGAAAGTCGCAACAGCAACTTTACTTTTACTCATTATTATACTTCAACAAAACAGAGACTCAAGAAACAGAATTAATTACGAATATTTTCGAGATAACGACAGAGTAAATAAACATGAAACAATCGACAATCACACCAGCGATATATATTGAACCATCACAGGTTAGCCACAACACATACTTTATCTCACATCACTAAAATGTACCTGATGAACACGGACGTTAATAATAACACCATTTGACAGCAGTTTAACAGCGCCACAGTGGGTCACGCCCATGTAGAACACATTTCAAAAAAAATTTAAAAATAGTTGTAGTCTTCGGAATTGAATAAATTATATATCTATTAAAAGGTAATAGTCTGCAGATTCAGAAAACGCAAAAAAGTAAAAATTGAACTTTTCATGATTTTGAGCCTTTCCGGGGCCCCTTAATGCGATGAATGGCAGCAAAATGGAACAGAATGAACATGTAAGCATTGCAGTAGGGAAGGCGATTGGTCGACTCCGGTTCATGGGGAGAATATTACGAAAGTGTGGCTCATCTGTAAAGGAGGCGGCTCATGGGACACTAGTGCGACCCGCTGTGGAGTACTGCTGGAGTGTTTGGGATCTGCACCTTGGCAATTAAAGAAATGGGTCGAAGCAATACAGAGGTGGGCAGCTACATGCTTCGCGGTGGGTTCGAACTACACGCTAATGTTATGAAGATGCTTTGGGAACTCTTGAACGTCAGTATCAACCGCGAAACCACAAAGGTTGACATTTACATCGAAAATAAAGTGTAAAATCAAATGCGTCGGTTCTTAATTGCAGAAACAGACAAAAAATGGTTCAAATGGCTCTCAGCACTATGCGACTTAAATCCTGAGGTCATCAGTCGCCTAGAATTTAGAACTACTTAAACCTAACTAACCTAAGGACATCACACACATCCATGCCCGAGGCAGGATTCGAACCCGTGACCGCAGCAGCAGCGCGGTACTGGACTGAAACGCCTAGAACCGCTCGGCCATTCCGGCGGTTCGGTGTAGTGAATCATGTTCATAATTAAGAAGGAAATGTTCAGCACGCTGTACTTCAGCTGCACAAGACATGAGCTAAGCTTCTCAGTGCAACAAATTCACAATAACGGCATTAATGAGAATATACTGAGTTCGATTTAAACGTCTGAAATTTAACAACTCAGTTACCTAGTTTCAGAGTTTAAAACTTTGTGGTGTAATACAAGCTAAGGACAAATCACAGATTTTAGTAAAAATTTAAACAGCTGCCAAACCATATCCAGAAAAATAATAAAAACTTAACAGAACAAAAATATACAAACTTTATAAAATTTCAACGGTTTCCACAGACTGTGTTCAGACATTTTAACTATATAACTGAGATTTTCTAAGGACTTGCGAAAGACATAGTTCCCTACATACGGGGAAAAGTAAAGATGAAACTGTTATTAAGCGAAATATCAGCAGATCTGTCACCTTGGCTACAACATGTACAAAGAATGGTGATGGAACACCACATGAAGCAATAACAAACTCAGCCGCCAGGAAAATTTATGTGGGCAGACATCATAAACTGTGAAGTGTCTCAAAAAACCTAACCACGCTCAAACCCTGGTGGACGGAATATGTGGTCTTCCACCCGAAAACTGGTTTGATACAGCTCTCCGTGCTACTCCATCCTGTGCAAGCCTCTTCATCTCTAAATAACTACTACAACTTAGATGCTTCGGAATCTGCTTACTGTATTCATCTTTTGGTTCTCCCTCTATGGCTTTTACCCCGAGCGCTTCCCTCCACCACTAAAATGGGTATCTCTATGTTTCAAAATGTGTCCTACCAGCAGATCGCTTTTTCTGGTCAAGTTTTGCCACAAATAACTTTGTCCCCCGTTTCTATTCATTACATACTAATTCGTTACGTGGTATACCCAACTAATCTTCATCATTCTTCTATAGCTCCGCATTTTAAGAGCTTCTTCTTTATTCTTATCTGAACTCTTTATCAACCATGTTTCACTTCCATACATAGCTACATTCCATACAAATACTTTCAGAAAAAGACTTTCTAACACTTGGATCTATAGTCGATGCTAAAAAAGTACCCTTCTTCCGAAAAGCCTTTCTCACCATTGACACTTTATATTTTGTAACCTCTCTACTTCGATCAACGTCAGTTATTTGGCTTCCCAAATAGCCCAACTCATACACTACGGTACTTTGAGTGTCTCGTTTCCTAATCTTATTCCCTCAGGATCACCCGATTTAATTTGACTACATTCCATCATCCTTGTTTTACTTTTATTGATGTTCGTCTTATAAATCCTTTCAAAACACTGTCCATTCCGTTCAGCGGCTTTCCCAAGTACTTTGCTGTCGGTGCCAGTATTACGATGCCATCGCCGAACCTCAAAGTTTTTGTTCCATCTCCCTGAACTGTAACTCAGTCTCAAAATTTTCCTTTACTGCTTGTTCGATGCACAGACTGAATAACATCGGGAATGGTAATGGTGAAGATATTTTTAATATTTCTTCAGTCACTGAATATGTCTTTCTACTGCAATACAACAATTCCTCGGTGTTGTCATGATTTTATTATAAGTACTGCCAATCATATATGGTAATTTAGACTGTGCTTGATGATTATAAATTGTGATTTCGTCAACATCGAAGTTAGATATATGATCGTATCACTATTTCAGTGAGGGTTGGTCGAGTTTTTTAACGTTTGCATATGACTACTACTTAGTAAATAAGGAGTGTGGTTGAGTAGCTACAGAGCGAGTGTTCTAGCTGAACAGAATGTGATCAGCTACTAGAATGTAGTGCTCATTTAGCAGATCCAGTCCCAAGACAGAACGAACGATTCCACTACTAATCATGCATACCATTCTTGAAATTTTCATGACGTAAAGATTATTTCTGAAGTTACGGGATTGCAGCCTGATGACATCAGCTTCTTGCCACGATATTTCGGGTGACAGCAATTCAGCCTCTTCAGTCATGCAGCGGCTGCCTCTGAGCATCCGTCTCCGTGCCAATTTTTTGGTATATACACTCCTGGAAATGGAAAAAAGAACACATTGACACCGGTGTGTCATACCCACCATACTTGCTCCGGACACTGCGAGAGGGCTGTACAAGCAATGATCACACGCACGGCACAGCGGACACACCAGGAACCGCGGTGTTAGCCGTCGAATGGCGCTAGCTGCGCAGCATTTGTGCACCGCCGCCGTCAGTGTCAGCCAGTTTGCCGTGGCATACGGAGCTCCATCGCAGTCTTTAACACTGGTAGCATGCCGCGACAGCGTGGACGTGAACCGTATGTGCAGTTGACGGACTTTGAGCGAGGGCGTATAGTGGGCATGCGGGAGGCCGGGTGGACGTACCGCCGAATTGCTCAACACGTGGGGCGTGAGGTCTCCACAGTACATCGATGTTGTCGCCAGTGGTCGGCGGAAGGTGCACGTGCCCGTCGACCTGGGACCGGACCGCAGCGACGCACGGATGCACGCCAAGACCGTAGGATCCTACGCAGTGCCGTAGGGGACCGCACCGCCACTTCCCAGCAAATTAGGGACACTGTTGCTCCTGGGGTATCGGCGAGGACCATTCGCAACCGTCTCCATGAAGCTGGGCTACGGTCCCGCACACCGTTAGGCCGTCTTCCGCTCACGCCCCAACATCGTGCAGCCCGCCTCCAGTGGTGTCGCGACAGGCGTGAATGGAGGGACGAATGGAGACGTGTCGTCTTCAGCGATGAGAGTCGCTTCTGCCTTGGTGCCAATGATGGTCGTATGCGTGTTTGGCGCCGTGCAGGTGAGCGCCACAATCAGGACTGCACACGACCGAGGCACACAGGGCCAACACCCGGCATCATGGTGTGGGGAGCGATCTCCTACACTGGCCGTGCACCACTGGTGATCGTCGAGGGGACACTGAATAGTGCACGGTACATCCAAACCGTCATCGAACCCATCGTTCTACCATTCCTAGACCGGCAAGGGAACTTGCTGTTCCAACAGGACAATGCACGTCCGCATGTATCCCGTGCCACCCAACGTGCTCTAGAAGGTGTAAGTCAACTACCCTGGCCAGCAAGATCTCCGGATCTGTCCCCCATTCAGCAAGTTTGGGACTGGATGAAGCGTCGTCTCACGCGGTCTGCACGTCCAGCACGAACGCTGGTCCAACTGAGGCGCCAGGTGGAAATGGCATGGCAAGCCGTTCCACAGGACTACATCCAGCATCTCTACGATCGTCTCCATGGGAGAATAGCAGCCTGCCTTGCTGCGAAAGGTGGATATACACTGTACTAGTGCCGACATTGTGCATGCTCTGTTGCCTGTGTCTATGTGCCTGTGGTTCTGTCAGTGTGATCATGTGATGTATCTGACCCCAGGAATGTGTCAATAAAGTTTCCCCTTCCTGGGACAGTGAATTCACGGTGTTCTTATTACTATTTCCAGGAGTGAACGAAGTTAACCTGAAACTTTTATTATGAAGCACAGATCTGAAGATAGATGAATGGTTGTTAGCCGAAATAGAGCAGCAACAAGTTGAGATCATCCGACTGCAATGACTAAACTTCATAGAATAATGACGCATCTCTCAGTATGTAAAGGTATGTGCACAACGCAAAGTTTGGGTAAGATGGTGGGTGCAAGTGTCCTATGGAGCACACAGAAATCTAATCAATGAGCCAAGTATCAACCAAGAGGGGTGACGAACAAACGTTGGATGTTTCCAATATACAGGGTGCCGCACTCCTATAGGTCGAAAATTATACAGATGACAAAGGATCCTGTACTTTAAGGCAGACCTCTCAATTTTCACCCATTTGATTGTCTCTCACGTCCCAACAGCATGCATGTATTTGAGAACATCGCTATGCGGCAAATATATCGCCACATTAACTTCCCTGCGTAAATTGCTCCACTAGCATTTTCTTTGACTCAAGTTATCGGCGGCACCTGAATGGGTAAGTCATGTGGTTTGCCAAACAGCGTTCATTGTTTGGTAGGCAATCGGTAGATGTGATGTACGTGTAGAGACGAAAAACTGATTACAGTTTAAAAAAACGTGGATGATTTATTCCAGTGAAAGAGCACCAGAAACTGAGCAACTGAGTAATGCGTTGTTCCACCTCTGACCCTTATGAAGGAGTTATTCCGATTGGCTTTGATTTATGCAGTTTTGGATGTCTTCTTGAGGGCTCTCGTGCCAAGTTCTGTCCAACTAGAGCGGTAGTTCGTCAAAATCCCGTGCTGGTTGGAGGGCCTGCCCATATTGATCCAAACTTTCTCAACTGGAGAGAGATTCAGCGATCTTGAAGGCGAAAATAGGGTTTAGCAACCAAGAAGAGAATCAATAGGAACTCTCGTCGTCTGCGGGCGGGCATCTGGAATGTAAGCCAAGGATGACTTGTAACACTACCGCCCTGACGGACGTGCGTTAGCTCAATAAAGCTTGTACTGTAATAAGTTCACGGGCTTCACCTTGTAAACAAGGATTTAGTACATAAGTTGACCGCGTGTACCTAATGGAAGCAATTCGGACTTATATTCAGTCAGTAACTACAGTGATGCGTCAAGCAAATGTAAAGTACAATTACGCATTCGCATGGACAAGAAGTACACACAGTAGATACTACCAATAATTAATAATACGGTCGCCAGCCTAATTAGGCATTGAGTGAGTTTTTCCCTGTACAAGTGGTAGCATGTACAAGCATACTGATACGTAGTAATGTTGCGTTTTATGGCGAAATTTAGAACCAGAAAGAATCTACTGAACTAAGGTTTTCTTCTTTTGTACTAATTTGGATGAGCTAAACTTACACAACACCACACAGCAATGATTACTACGAGCTGCACTTTGTATATTGATCAGACTGAAATCTGGCATAGATTACCCTAGAATCAGCAATTTTTAAAACACACATACAATGTCACTACTAAAATTAAAAAAAAAACACTGATACACTTAGGTTTAATATAGAAATTAATTTTACTGTTCAATCCTGATCAGTACACTTCAAAATGAGCAAGAATAGGCAAGAGAAGGGGGGAGGGGCCCTGAATCTGTTATGGTTGTTATACTGAAACTAGTAAGTCCTGAAGGTAAATTAACACTCAAAGTTATCAATCTGTGAAGAACTAATCTGTCTTATTTTTACTGAATCGATTAGTTATCATTCTTTCAGTCTCAAATGAATTAAATAACATTGCTAGCTCAATTCAAAATTTATCTTTCAATTTGATCACACTGTTGTTCTTTACTAACATCTGCGTTAACAAACATGAATTTAAACGTCTTTATAGCATAGATTAGTCTGCAGATGATTTATTACTAACTGTAAACTTTCAATTCGGGATACTCGGGTTGCACAATATGTGGTAAGGACCCTGCCTAGGTCGATGATAAGGATAAGTGATGGCTAAGGCAATTCTGGTAAAAGTCACGTTATTATTGAACAGTCAGAACAGTTTCAACACTGGTCCACACACATACACTTCTAAAGGTGAAATAAATGTTTGACCTGTGCACGTCGGTGCGGCGGATGGCGGGCAGCGAGATAGCGGGCAGTACAGCACACATACAAGCACGGCTAAGGCTCTCACAGTATAGGCACTTTCATTCTTCTTGGCGTCGTAATCTTTCCAGTTTTGTGCCTGAGAATATAGCCATGCCAAGTAGTCGTCGGAATCGGCCCATCCGAGGCTCAATGGAATCCACTTTTCCTAGATAGCCTCATCGGTACAGTACATGTTCCTCTGACCGATGCTCAGCTCCGACTGTTTTACTGAGCCCGTTGTGCCGATCCGCGCCAGTGTGCGTATTCCCGCGCTCGCCTGCATCCACCTTTTCCCGCGCCCCCACAGGTAGGGTATTCACCACAGGTTTTCTATTACACATATTCTAATGCATTACCTACGTATGGACCAAGTGTTTGAATTACAATTTTCACATTATACAATAGTTTTAACATTAAATACACTTTCCTTTGGTTATCAAATTGCTTGAAACTTAACATAAATAATACCATTCATTTAAAAAGTTGTTCACAGTTTCTTTAACATGACACGAAAAGGAAAAAAATCCACAACATTATTTTACATCATTTTACATAAATTCAGAAAGAAAAATTTATCTAAATTCATAAAGAAAAAATTATTATAGGTACATTATTGTTACACTTGCCCCTGTTTCCAGAAAATTTTCTTAAGTCTAAATTTTATGGGAACACTAAATTTAACTATGATACACTGGTTCTGAATCTTTACGTAAATGTTCAAGAAGATCCACACTACATATTTCCTTCCCATCACTGTATATAGGTTCACACTATTTTAATATATCAAGACCAATTTCTCGTCATTTACTTAAGTGCCTTTTGCACAGTTCAATTTCCCATTCTAACATTACTAAAATAGCAATTTAATCATTTTTTCCCAAATTTCTTAAAGAAATAATTTAAAATTCTGGAATGCAAACATTTAACTACAAAAACAAATGCATATTTCGTATACACTATAAGATAATTTGTCGCTACTTGCTTTGAATAGCAGTCCATTTCTTAATTTATTAAACAAAACACACACACAAAATTTTCAGAAAATTATCTACACATATTTGCTGCCTATTATGTGGATTTGGGCAGTCCATTTCCCTTCATATTGTCACATCCTCTGGATTACATTTACTATTTTCCATCGACTATTTATCTGCCCTCATTGGTATTTGGCAGTCCTTCATATTATGGTTCATACAGTGCCCATTTTCATTTTTGACAGTTCCATCTTTTATCTGGCTGAAAGCATTTATCCTTTCCTTTCAGTCCTTTCCTCCATACATTTTTACAGTTACAGTACAATTGGTAATCTGAAACTCACATAACTACATTAGTAAACATTCAATGGTATACAGACATTTACAAAGAATAGTTACATTTGAAACAATTTGGGTTCAGCATAAGATACAGCACAATTACTCGTTTCTGGGAATATACAGTTTCAGATCCACTATATTTCTTACACCTAAAGGTCTTTTGGATTTTGGGTAGATTAGGTAGTAAGCATTTTCGTGTGGAATGTTCTGTATTATATATGGTCCATTATAGATATATTTAAATTTTGAAATCTCATGGTTTAGTTCACTAGATTTTTCGTGGGTTTTTAAAAGAACATAATCTCCAATTTTAAATTTTGAAACTTTTAGATTTTTATCGTGTCTTCTAGATCTAGATTCGGCTTTTTGCTTTGCCCTTTTTATTACCAATTCTTTCTTTTGATTCAATCCCCAAACTTGTACAAGGTGAAAACTCTAGTTTTTCTTCAATTAAACTTTTACTACTTTTACCTAACAAAATTTCTTCCGGTGGGAACCCTGTAGATTCATGATGTAAAGTGTTCATGACATTCTCAAAATCAGATATGAATCTGCCCCAGGCTCTAATTCAACAAAACAATAATTCATTTTCAGATAACACTGAGCTATAGTAACAATCAAGTAATGCATAATATTAATAATATCTACAAATACAGCATCCTGCCCCTGCTCGTCTCTTTATTAACAAGGCAGTCTTTTATGGTTCATAAAACAGTCACTTAAGTCTGGTGGCTTCTTAGGCCTCTGGAGTTCAAAGTCTTTGCTCACTTGAACTCTTCGCAAAATAAACACTGAGTCGTCAGGCGGCTCTTTCTTTCTTTGTTCGGTCACAGCATCTGGATTTTGTTTTGACACTTCGTCATCGTTAGGTACAATATCGTACTTAACTGCATCCCCTTTGATTTCACTGATTTTTTCATATCCTCTTTCAGTAAAAGTATATTCACTTTCTTTTACACCTAAAAATACATCTTCACTTGAGTCATCACTACTCTCTTCCTCCACATCAGATTCATTTAAGTACGCTACTTTTGCACAACAGGGAAAGATAGTATATTCAATTTTGTCAGTATTTGCGTATGTTTCATCATCTGAACTATCGTCGGAATCCGACCATTCCGGATCGCTATCAGGTTCTAACATAAAGGCTTTTCTGAGACAGGCACTAAGTTCCTCCTCGGTACTGTCATCAGGCTTAGATTTTAATTCAATCTCCTCTTTTGGCGAAACGGCCTCATCATCAGCTTTATTTACATCTACTGTGACTTCATATTCGGTGTAATCCTCGTGGACTTTAATTACTTTCATGTAATCATCTGCCCCTTCTCCACGGTGCCTCTCGGTAGCAGCTGGTACTATTGGCGGATTGTTAGCAGAAGTTATTTCTTCGTCAATGCTGAGGATTTCATCCTCCAAATCCTTCCTATCATTAACCTTCCCCTTATCGGCAGCACGCGTACTTTGCGCGGCACTATTTATTCTCCCTTCTTCAAATTTGGGCCACGTCACTTTATTGACGCCCCTATCATTTTCCTTTATATTAACTAATTTCTTCGCCTCATACTCCTTCTTAAAATCCTCCCACTGACATTGCTTTAGGCCCTTGTACAAATCGTCGATCTGCACACGCCAATCATTTACTTCTGCTAATTCATTACCGCCCTTTACCACATTGCGAACACTGCTTACCGCATCTCTCTGTGTACTCATAGTCTCATCTATTGTTTCCTTTGCCACAGAATTATCACTCGTAAAATTTTCATTATCTCTTACGGCTATGTTCGCAACTACTGCTGCCGTATTGCTAGCGGCTTCTCTCTGAACAGATGTTCCGCTAGGCTGGGCCGTTGCCCTCTGATGCTCCACTCGCCCGTTAGCCTGGAGCTTTCTGTACAGCCGATATGACTCATGCTGGCTCGCACCTGACGCTTGTCTCGCCACAACTCGTTGCGACGTTTCACGCCTGTCTCTAACCTGTCTCATCACATGGCGGTCGGTCCGGTATCTTTTCTTAAATCGGGGCCGGTATGTATTGTCCGCTTCCGTTTGGCCCACAACGTTCGCGGAAATTAGTTTCCCGCGTCGTTATTATTTTGCGCGGTGTACTCTCGACCGCGACCTGGATAACTTCCTCTGCCTCTCCCCCTGCCTCTTCCTCTCTGTATCATATTGACGCGAAATCCATTGCCGTCATTTCTTTCGTCATGGTTTCGGTTATTACGGTTACCAAAATTTTGATAATTGGCACGACTTTCGCGCCAATGGTCTTCGTCTTCGACCCTTTCTAGAAATGCTTGGAAGCTACGGTGGTTGCTTCCTACATACCTCTTTGAATCTTCTGGGAGCTTTTTATACAGTTCCCAGATAATTTCTGAATCTGATATTCGGCCTCTTAAATGTGTCAATTTCCGGTACCAATACTCGCAGAAATCTTTCAAAGAATTCCTGCCCCTGTTATCATGCTGTTTGGCCATGATAAATTCGCGCCATAAATGGTCCTGCTTTTGTTCAGACCAATATTCTTCCGTAAAACTTCGCCTGAATTCCTCCAACGTCATTCGTTCGGTATTTAAATTTATTCCCCAGCGCTTAGCGTCACCTGCTAAGGCGCTAATTACTACATTTATCTTTTCCTGATCAGACAAGTGCTCAGGAAATACTCTCTCGCAATTTTTGATGAAGTCTAACGGATGCCACCCGTTATGTTTCTTGGCTGGATCGAAACGTTCCTCGCCTTCTAATAGCTTCGTAATTGGTGTGCCATTACAGACAACACCAGGCCTATCTTTAATTTTGCTCTCTAGATCGAAAATTTTGCCTTGAATTTTCGTACAATTTTGAACACATCCGGTTACTTTTTCACCTAATTCTTTTTCAGTGTCTACCACTACCTTTTTCAACTGAGATATTCCGTGTTGACATTCGTTTACGATCTCAGTTTTAAGACCGAAAACTTTTTCGTCTACCTTAGTTTCAACCAGAGGTTCTACTTTCTCTTGTATGTTGAGAATTTCAACATCGAATCTACTGTTAATGTTACCAATTTCCTCCTGCATAGTATCCATATTTTTGTTCATAGTATCAATTTCAAATTTCAGAGTATTTACCACAGAACTTAAATTACCTACTTTTTGTTCTACTTGTTCTATTTGTTTACTAATTTTAATTCCCTGTCCTTCAACCTGTGCTTTAATTTGTTCACTTTGGGTTTTGAGCTGCTCATCAACGTGTGTTTTAAGCTGATTAACCTGATTACCGACTTGTTTTTGAAGTTGCTCATTTTGCGTTTTGATCTGATGGCCCTGCGTTTTGAGCTGCTCGTCAACGTGCGTTTTAAGCTGCTCATTCTGTGTTTTGAGCTGCTCTGCAACGTGTGTTTTGAGCTGATGGCTCTGTGTTTTAAGTTGCTCAGTCTGTCCTGCAATTTGTTTGGTTAATTGTTCAAATAAGTCGTTCATGCTTAAAATTTTTACACTGTTTTGTTCTACGAAATCGGTGTTTTCCGATCCTACTTCAGAAATTTCTTTCGGCTCTTTCTTTATCTGTGGCGAATCAAATATGTCAGTGGATTCGTTCACGTACCCACTATCATCTACAAAGTCACCCTCTACTTCTTGTTTTGTCCCTTGCTGTGTTCGAGGCGATCGCGACATTTCAATCTGTTCGTTGACGTGTTCAGCCGCATTCTCCATTTCGCTCGGCACATCTACCCTGTCTACGTTCCTGTCCATATTGAATACCAACTGTACCACACTATTATACTTGACTCACACTGCAGTTTATTTTACTGAACTTTATTGCTATTCGTGCCACTGAACATCCACTGTTCGGTCTTTACGTTAGTTTATAACCGACAACAACTGGATGTCCTGTCACCGGGAAGCCACTTGTAACACTACCGCCCTGACGGACGTGCGTTAGCTCAATAAAGCCTGTACTGTAATAAGTTCACGGGCTTCACCTTGTAAACAAGGATTTAGTACATAAGTTGACCGCGTGTACCTAATGGAAGCAATTCGGACTTATATTCAGTCAGTAACTACAGTGATGCGTCAAGCAAATGTAAAGTACAATTACGCATTCGCATGGACAAGAAGTACACACAGTAGATACTACCAATAATTAATAATACGGTCGCCAGCCTAATTAGGCATTGAGTGAGTTTTTCCCTGTACAAGTGGTAGCATGTACAAGCATACTGACACGTAGTAATGTTGCGTTTTATGGCGAAATTTAGAACCAGAAAGAATCTACTGAACTAAGGTTTTCTTCTTTTGTACTAATTTGGATGAGCTAAACTTACACAACACCACACAGCAATGATTACTACGAGCTGCACTTTGTATATTGATCAGACTGAAATCGGGCATAGATTACCCTAGAATCAGCAATTTTTAAAACACACATACAATGTCACTACTAAAATTAAAAAAAAAAACACTGATACACTTAGGTTTAATATAGAAATTAATTTTACTGTTCAATCCTGATCAGTACACTTCAAAATGTGCAAGAATAGGCAAGAGAAGGGGGGAGGGGCCCTGAATCTGTTATGGTTGTTATACTGAAACTAGTAAGTCCTGAAGGTAAATTAACACTCAAAGTTATCAATCTGTGAAGAACTAATCTTTTGTCTTATTTTTACTGAATCGATTAGTTATCATTCTTTCAGTCTCAAATGAATTAAATAACATTGCTAGCTCAATTCAAAATTTATCTTTCAATTTGATCACACTGTTGTTCTTTACTAACATCTGCGTTAACAAACATGAATTTAAACGTCTTTATAGCATAGATTAGTCTGCAGATGATTTATTACTAACTGTAAACTTTCAATTCGGGATATTCGGGTTGCACAATATGTGGTAAGGACCCTGCCTAGGTCGATGATAAGGATAAGTGATGGCTAAGGCAATTCTGGTAAAAGTCACGTTATTATTGAACAGTCAGAACAGTTTCAACACTGGTCCACACACATACACTTCTAAAGGTGAAATAAATGTTTGACCTGTGCACGTCGGTGCGGCGGATGGCGGGCAGCGAGATAGCGGGCAGTACAGCACGGCTAAGGCTCTCACAGTATAGGCACTTTCATTCTTCTTGGCGTCGTAATCTTTCCAGTTTTGTGCCTGAGAATATAGCCATGCCAAGTAGTCGTCGGAATCGGCCCATCCGAGGCTCAATGGAATCCACTTTTCCTAGATAGCCTCATCGGTACAGTACATGTTCCTCTGACCGATGCTCAACTCCGACTGTTTTACTGAGCCCGTTGTGCCGATCCGCGCCAGTGTGCATTTTCCCGCGCTCGCCTGCATCCACCTTTTCCCGCGCCCCTACAGGTAGGGTATTCACCACAGGTTTTCTATTACACATATTCTAATGCATTACCTACGTATGGACCAAGTGTTTAAATTACAATTTGCACATTATACAATAGTTTTAACATTAAATACACTTTCCTTTGGTTATCAAATTGCTTGAAACTTAACATAAATAATACCATTCATTTAAAAAGTTGTTTACAGTTTATTTAACATGACACGAAAAGGAAAAAAATCCACAACATTATTTTACATCATTTTACATAAATTCAGAAAGAAAAATTTATCTAAATTCATAAAGAAAAAAATTATTATAGGTACATTATTGTTACAGACTCACATTGAAGATCAACAAAAGAGAGTGTCGAATATCGTTGGCATACCCCTGTGCTGTAAGGCTGTCTCAGATAAGAACCAAAGTGGTCCAGATATGAAATAAAATTAGACCCCAGACTGCCACTTCTGGTTCTTGGTCCGAAGCCCAGGCGACGGTCATGAAGATATCGCCCACAGTCCAGGGCGTCCCCTCACGAGTCTTCACTCGTCATCGGGGCTCAGTTCAAAGCGGGACTCATCACTGAAGATGATTCTACTCCTTTCAATGAGATTCCAGGGCGCAGACGTGTCTGAAGACGCCCCGCACAGAGGGGGGATACCAAACTGTCTGTCATCCGCTAAGTGGCCAGAAAACCTGGACTGATGGCGTGGGGTATATAGCGTCCCCAGTGAGGTAATAAGGAAACACTTAAAAAACAGTATTTATAAAGAAGAGACATTTAAAACTCGAATGATACAGATTTTTTATAATGTTCCCGAAAAATAATAATTTCTCTGTGTACGTTTCGAGTGCAAAGAAATATAACAAAATGATCTAAAGAGACGACAAGATACGCTCTTTTCTTAATTATTAGTCGTCTTCACTTCTTCTCTTGTCTTGGTTGTGTGAAGACTGACATCTTGCGAGTGCTGGCAAATATAAGCATATTTGTATGAGTTAAGCAGAAAATATATTGATTTAATATTATTGTCCACTTTTAATTTGTAAGAGGTGATCCCGGTTTCAAGTCCGCCTTTCTTGAATTAACCTGCAATCAAGTAATTTACAGTTCAACAATCGTAGCAGCCGATGCAGCCAACGACGCCATTACGTGGCGATATTATCTTATGAAAAATTTGCGGAAGCGAAAAACTCGCCCGCTATTAACATAATATTAATTTTTCTCCACAGCCGCACGAAGTTGCAGAAATACGTAGCTTTAAGATTCTCATTTTCAGTACCATAGCCGAGAGCCGGAGCCAGGACTCCGACTACAATACAATGGTTAACGGAGGTAAGAAAAAATATTCTCGCACGTGTGTGGGCCGCAATTGTAATTAATAACTAAAGATCTTTTGCTTTAAAGTGAACTGACTAGCCGAGGAAATTAATACGAAAAGTTTATTCCAATGTTCAACTTGTATGCTCATGTTTTAAGATTCAGCGATTCTAACATTCATTAACGTAACAAATAATTTAAGACTAATATTGTTAAAAAATAGAACTTCACAAAAGCATTTAACCGTAAATTAAAATTGAATGAAATATCATTTTTATTAAGGCCCACCACGTAAGTCGGCAACAATCAAAATAATAATAATAATATATTAAATTACGACGGCCGACGGACGCGAGATTGGCGCCGCAACTTTGGGGCCCGATCAAAGAAAAGGCGAAATTTATTAAATCTGATTCTATTGTAATGAATGTAATTATGTATGTGCATAATTGTTGCAAAATATTAATGCCTATGTGAACTATTTTACATGTACAACAACAAAACCACACGTGATTTCCATAAATCACTCCAGGCAAATGCCGGGATGGTTCCTCTGAAAGGGCACGGCCGACTTCCTTCCCCATCCTTCCCTAATCCGATGAGACCGATGACCACGCTGTCTGGTCTCCTTCCCCAAAGCAACCAACCAACCAACAGAACCACACCCTGAGGAGAGCTGGCGAAGAAAAAGTGTAGAAAAGAAAAAGGATTTCGATAAACAGAAATAACTAAGGTAAGGCCTATTGTGCAAGCATCCTGTGTAGCTCTGTGCGGAATATCGAACTCAGTGCACATGAGATACCTTGGGTGAAAAAATAGTAAGTAAAGTGCAAATTACATTGTATGTATGTGTTTATTTTTGGAGGGGTTAATTACTCGTGTATGTATCAGTGTTAAAGGTTTGTCAGTGGCTTAAAGTGAATTTATTGTGGGTAAGATAGGACAACGTAAAGCATCCGTACCAGAAGAACAAAATTCTGTTAATATGGAAAGTGAGGATCATTTGCAAAACGTAAACGAATCCCAAGCCACCGCCTCGGGTAACATAATTTCCGGAGCGGGGGGCGAGGAAATGTGGATAGTGAATGACACTCCACAGCACAATGGGAATAGAGTAACAACTCCACTGCCTGGGCAGGGGGGCCAATCGAGTGCTAGATTAAGCGGGGCACCAGTATGCTCACCGATTGTAGACTCTTTTGCTGAATTTCTGCGTAGGCTTGAAGAAAGAGATAGAGAAAGAGACGAAACCTGGCTCAGATGCTACATGAGCAGGAGAAAAAATTAACGCAAATGCTACATGACCAGGGGAAAGAGTTTACGGAAAAGCTCAGTGAGCAAGGGCAGCGCAGTGAAGCGAAACTAGATCGTATCCAAAGCGAACTTGCCGAGATGCGGGACGCGTGCAAAGAAATACCCGATCTTGTACAAAGCTTAGCCGGCGAGATGCAAAAACTACAGATATCGCAGGCTAGGTTTGAAGATAATGTCCAAACTTTAACCAACCGCGTGGATAATGTGGAGATAGATGCACGGAAAAGTATTGATACATATTTGGAAGTGCAAGCTCAAAAAGTCGAAAAAGAATTTAATGAATGGCTAGAAGTAAAGGATCGCGAGATATATGCAAAGATTGAAAGCGACGTAAAAACAGCTGTAGAACAAGCGACTGCGGCCGCGAGTGTAAATACTGACGCTAGCGCTGCCGCACTACATGCCGAATTAACACAGATCAAATCCCGTGTGACAGCGGAGTTGCCAAATTGGCAACAGGAGGTCGCGCGGAGACTGTCTGCGTTGGAAAGCAATGTAAGCAGTGGTGGACAGATGAATCCGACTCCGCGTACTGACAACTATAATAACGCAGACTGTATGCAGGGTGCGAGTGCGCAACCGCAACCTAATGTGAATTACGGGCACGAACAACATGCGATACCGTGCAGCGCCCATCACGAAGTAATTAATGAATGTCACAGAATGTAGCAATCAGATGTGCAAAAAAAGAGGACAACGTAATAAAACACAGGACATTCCAACCCTTCAATAACGAAAAACGAAATGTCCACCCTGTGATATTTATTAAGAGCTTCAGGAATGTGTTTCCCAGGACATGGACGGAAAGACAAAGAATACAGTTCGTGGTCTCCTTTATTCAAGGTGACGCGGCACTGTGGGCCACCGACGTGCCCGAAAAATGTCTAACGATGCAACAGTTTGAAGATGCATTCTTGCAAAAATTCTGGTCCGATAGCGTCCAAGAAAGACTACGCAAGGAGTTATACAGTCCAGAAATGTACAATCCTAAGATGGGAACGTGGCGCAAATGTTTTGAAAAGTATATAAACAAAACCAGGTACTGGGACGAGCCAATGTCCGATCGTGACATAATCAGATTGATAAAAATGAAGTTGCCCAGCGAAATTAAAAGATATTTCATCAATGTGCCGGAATACGATATAGAACAATTCATGGAAATAGTGGATTCTGTTGGCTTATTGATCGAAGATGTGAAAACCGAGAACAAGTGGAACCATGCAGGCTGTAATCAACAAAAAGGTGATTACAATGACAGCCACAGTAACGGTAGTAACTTAGTACCAAATGGTAACGGGAGTAGGCAAGAGCACCGGCAACAGAATCGAGGCACAAACAATGGCAATGGTTATAACGGCAACTCTTATAATCGTCAAAATCGGAAGAGACATCATGATGGACGCATGGCTAATGGATATAATGGTAATGGCAATCCGCAATGGCGGAACAACCGAAACCAGTGGCGTGGTAGTAATGAACCGAGCCGGCCCCAGTGGTCTAGCGGTTCTAGGCGCTCAGTCCGGAACCGCGCGACAGCTACGGTCGCAGGTTCGAATCCAATGCTGCCTCGGGCGTGGATGTGTGTGGTGTCCTTAGGTTAGTTAGGTTTAAGTAGTTCTAAGTTCTAGGGGCTGATGACCACAGATGTTAAGTCCCATAGTGCTCAGAGCCATTTGAACCTTTAATGAACCGACACCACAGTAGCAACAAAACACAATGCCACAATGGAACGCCAACCCAGGTCCGTCGCAGAACATGTCAGGAAGTTACAACCGACCATCGAAAAACCATGGCCATACACAGTATCAAAATACACCATCGGGGAGGCAGGGCGGCCAACCCAACAGTAGCAACAACAATAACCAGAACCACAATGTGAGGTTAATGGAAGTGACAGACAACTATCAACCCACTAATGTTCATCCGTTAAACTAAAAACAGCCACAATACGCCCTCCGTTGTTGGCTGCAGGTTGGTGTAGTGAGGGCACATTCACGGATGACAGCCATAAACTTTGTATGCTGAGATACAATGAGGGAATAAAAATAGAAAAGGAACTTGTAGACATACCGCAGAAATGTAACCGAAACGACAAAAGTGTTGTGCAGGCTATATTGCAAGCAGATATGTACGGAGCACCAATACAGATAATTGTCGATACCGGTGAGTCAACCAATGTCATGAGTGCAAATTTTTACAAGTACTTGAGTCAAAATAATAGAATACCAGTATTGCCAGTGAAGAATTGTCGTGTTACAGGTGCAATAGGTGCACAATCTCATATCATAAAGCACCAGGTGCAAGTCGAGTTTACGGTAGAAAATGAAGCAATGAAAAGCTCGTTCCTAGTAGTTAAGGGATTAGGTGCTGCTTGCATCCTGGGGATGGAATTTTTACGCCAGAGGGACGCAAAAATCGACCTCTTGTGCGGGGAAGTAAGCCTTATGAATGAGGGTAGACGTGTAATTTTGCCATTGTTGGGGACACGGGAAGTGCACGGTAAATATTGCCGGAGCTTTCAGTCGAGATTCGAAGGAATACAGGTGATGAATTTATATTCTGACTTAAGTACAAGACAAACGTATTATAAAGAATTTATTACTGAAGACAAAGAGGAAAAAGGGAAACTGATAGCCATGAAAGTCAGGGAGTCAGAACATTTGACTGAAGCACAACAAAACGAATTGACTCAGCTACTTACAGATTATCAGAATGTGTTTTCGGAAAAACCCGGTGTTATCGAGGGCTACACCTATAACATCGAAGTGGTACCTCACAATACTTTCTGTCACGCAAACTACACCATCCCGTGGTCAAAGGAGGCAGTTACGAAGGAAATAAGAAAAATACTTAAAAGACTTAAAGATGTTCGCTCAGTAGAGAAACGTTTACATATGTGAATAATAGGTTAAGTTTAGTGTGTATTTATATGTGTGTAAATTTCAGATTATAGTGTAACATTTAAAGACAGTGAGGCACACAAGATTAGTGTGATTCAATTTTGTAGATGTTGAGGAATAACAGTATTTTTAAGCAATTGCATTTTGAAAGAAAAAATGAACGTAGGTTTAAGAATAATTTACAAATTTCATTTTTAAAAATGCTTTAAAAATATTTTAAAAAAATTCAACAGCATGTAATGATGAAGGAATTTTTCATTAGTGTGTCATGAATATTTTTGAACTGTAGTAGTAATGAAACTTATGAAATTCAGTACTATAGTGTATATGTTGTTCCATGTATTTATGTCTATACCGATCTTGACATATGCTCAATCATAATTTACTAAACAACATGAGTGCAGGGTGTACATCACCCAAGGTACCTCATGTGTTGTGGACAAGGTACAAAGCAAATCAGTAAACGCGACTACTGCTAAGCACTGTTAAAATATATTGCCATCTGCTAAGGCAGAGATTTGCACGAATTTATCGTGTAAACAAAAGTCACAAATCAAACACTAATCTAGGAACTTGCACTCTAGGCCCAGATTATAAAATGTGTACAATAATGCGAGAGGCAAAGTTTTGTAAAGTCGAGCCTGGCTCTGGACGGCAAGTACGCAATGAGTGCGCAGACATGACATGGGGACTCACCTCAGATGAGACGGAAATACAATTGTATAGTCACAAAATCTGAAGGCAAGTACGACTCTATGTGGAAAATGAAAAGAGATAATTAGTGCTAGTCTGGTAAAATCCAGCACGAGCCAAAATCCAGTTCAAACTGAATGAAATACATTAGTGTTTGTGAACTAATCGAAACAGTTACTTTAAGCAGTGCGAAAAACTGTGAAGGTGAAACTGTGATACGGACAGTGAAGTGCTAGTATTGAACGTTCAACAGCGGTGAAGACGACAAACGCCAATATTACGCACGAAAAACTGTGAATTTGCTTATAAATGTGAACTGTTAACGTGAAGTGAACCCACAGTCAATATTTTTAGGACAGACTGTAATTTCAGTGAGTACAATAATGCGAGATTGGAATGCTATGCGTGGACTGTTGCAAAACAGCGACCGCAGAAACGGCGAATGTTTGTGCTAAGCTCGTATCGGGACACTCACCAGTATCTGCGAGTGCGGCGAATACATAAATAATTTGGTCAAAACAAAAACTGACGTGTAATGGAAACAATATCACCTCAAAACTGCATTCACGGGGGAATTCCATGTCATGTATTCTGCAAGAAACTGGCGAAAATTTAACAACAACTGCCCCACTAATAAATGCTTCTTTCCCACAAGCGTGACCATCTGCAGCGGGAAACAAATATTATGTTGGTTGTGTGTATGTTTCATGTACTACGTCGGAGATGCGTAGCAGAGCTGACTCGTGCCAACAAGCGCGGGGGCGGATATCATCCCACTCCGCCACGCCCGGCCGAGACAGAAGCGCATCGCCAACCGTGCATTGACCTCTCCGCAGCCGTCGCGAACGCCGAGCACCGAACACACCACCCGGCGCCGTCCCGAGCTAAACGTCGCGGCGTAGACCATCAACGACACCGTATTCAATAACGGCGATATATTGTTATAATGACCTCATTTTTTGCATAATGCAACAAAAAATTATTTGTAATGATATCCCAGAAACAATTAAGTGAAAGTAACCAAAGCAGTTAGTCTGTCGCTCCGCCGAGGTTTTCCCCAGGGTTTCCCTACGGCCACGCCAAATGGGGAGCGAACAGTTGACACCCCTGGGACTTCAAGTATTACGGACTAACTCGTGATTGTATACCTTTGAACACTGCAAAAGTTGCAACCCTAAAAAAAAAGCAGCCAAAATGAAACTAATTGTATTCTACGTCCTTTTGTACATGACTGTATACGTAACCAACTGTATATTATATTGTTATGTACATAACTTCATCGGTATTAAACTTTGTGTGCAACAAACCTCAGTAATTACAACAGTTTAAACATACGATGTGACATATGTAGACTGTGAAAGAAAAATCTGCGTGTGGACACTGTGGACATGAAATAGGATATATTTATGTCAATAAACACGAACATTTTTTATGACATAAACATTTCGGGGGGCAATATAGCGTCCCCAGTGAGGTAATAAGGAAACACTTAAAAAACAGTATTTACAAAGAAGAGACATTTAAAACTTGAATGATACAGATTTTTTATAACGTACCCGTAAAATAATAATTTCTCTGTGTACGTTTCGAGTGCAAGGAAATATAACAAAATGATCTAAAGAGACGACAAGATACGCTCTTTTGTTAATTTTTAGTCGTCTTCACTTCTTCTCTTGTCTTGGTTGTGTGTAGACTGACATCTTGCGAGTGCTGGGAAATATAAGCATATTTGTATGAGTTAAGCAGAAAATATATTGATTTAACATTATTGTCCACTTTTAATTTGTAAGAGGTGATCCCAGTTTCATGTCCGCCTTTCTTGAATTAACCTGCATTCAAGTAATTTACAGTTCAACAATTGCAGCAGCCGATGCAGCCAACGACGCCATTACGTGGCGATAATAACTTATGAAAAATTTACGGAATTAATTTTTCTCCACAGCCGCACGAAGTTGCAGAAATACGTAGATTTAAGATTCTTATTTTCAGTACCATAGCCGAGAGCCGGAGCCAGGACTCCGACTACAATACAATGGTTAACGGAGGTAAGAAAGAATACTCTCGCGCGTGTGTGGGCCGCAATTGTAATTAATAACTAAAGATCTTTTGCTTTAAAGTGAACTGACTAGCCGAGGAAATTAATAAGAAAAGTTTATTCCAATGTTCAACTTGTGTGCTCATGTTTTAAGATTCAGCGCTTCTAACATTCATTAACGTAACAAATAATTTAAGATTAATATTGTTAAAAAGGAGAACTTCACAAAAGCATCTAACCGTAAATCAAAATTGAATGAAATATCATTTTTATTAAGGCCCACCACGTAAGTCGGCAACAATCAAAATAATAATAATAATATATTAAATTACGACGGCCGACGGACGCGAGAGGTACCATCTCTTTTCGTAGCAGGAACCCTCGATTGTCACCCGCGGCGCCCTTACGGCACAGCGGTAGGTCTGTGAAATTCTGCGCCCCGTTTTGTTAACCTTCATGGCAGGCCATCCTGGGCTTACATCTCAGCAAGATAATGGCCATCCGCAGATGAGGGAGAGTTTCTAAGGCTTGTTTTCACGCTTGCTGAACTTTATCGTGGTCCGGGAGACCGCCAGATCTCCCTCTAATTGAGATCGTTGAGGGCTTTCGAGCCATGTGCGAATTTCGGCGATCTAATGCGCCAACTGGACAGAATTTGCAGGATACTCCTTAGGAGAACAATCAACAGCTCTCTTTGCCAGTTCCAAGACGAATAATTGGAACAATGCGTTACTGAATTGCTCAATTTGTAAAGCGCTTTCTCTTGAATAAATCATGGAAATTTTCTGAAATTGTAATTATTTGTTTGAACTCCACACCTACTGATTACCCTCCCTTTTTTCATAAAGTATATATTTACTGTAACGGGTATAAGTGCAGATATTTCTCCTAGTGACTCAGTACAGTGTGCAGAACGGCATTACATCAGTATCTATATTATTTGTAGACTAATAGTTATAGCTATTACGAGTCGTATGTTTTTTGTTTGGTTAGTACCTCCAGGTACATGCAGCAAAAACAAGCCATTAATGCTCACTCTCCATTGAGTAGAAGGTCAGGTGTTGAATGGTGATGTGTTTGTGGACAGACTTTGTGACGCAGAGAAAAAACAAACAAAAGTCTGACACTTCAAAATATTAAGGAGCCATATACAAAAGCATCTGCACTTATATCGTTACAGGGTGTCTCTCCTAAGAGAGATATTGGATTCTGCAGTTAAGATTGCATTGTGTACCTGGAGTCAGTGCAAACAATTACAGCTCGTCACAACATTCATACAAAGTCCAGTAAAGACATGAAGTGTCGGTTCGTCTCACATTAAAAACGAAATTATTTGTAAATCGGAATTTCGAATGCCCGTTTGATAGACCGCTCCCAAATTAATCTAGTACAGTGTTCGTTTTATCGATATGTATTAAAAAGGACAATAAAACACGAAGAACAAGCAGCAGCCAGCAGCGACTCACAAGGGAACCTCCCCATCGCACCCCCCTCAGATTTAGTTATAATTTGGCACAGTGGATAGGCCTTGAAAAACTGTACACAGATCAGTCGAAAAAACAGGAAGAAGTTGTGTGAAACTATGAAAAAATAAGCAAAATATACAAACTGAGTAGTCCATGGGCAACATATGCAACATCAAGGCATAACTGGGCTCAGGAGCGCCGTGGTCCCGTGGTTAGCTTGAACAGCTGCGGAGTGAAAGGTCCTTGTTTCAAGTCTACCCTTGAGTGAAAAGTTTACTTACTTTGTTTTTGCAAGTTATGATCTGTCCGTTCGTTCATTGACGTCTCTATTCACTGTAATAAGTTTAGGGCCTTTAGCTTGAACAGCTACGGAGTGAAGGTCCTTGGTTCAAGTCTACCCTTGAGCGAAAAGTTTACTTACTTTGTTTTTGCAAGTTATGATCTGTCCGTTCGTTCATTGACGTCTCTATTCACTGTAATAAGTTTAGGGCCTGTGTTTTGCGACCGCACCGCAAAACCGTGCTATTAGTAGACGAAAGGACGTGCCTCTCCAATGGGAACCGAAAACATTTCATCCAGGAAAACACGTCTGATATATTCTATACAACACTGGCGACGGCATGTGCTTCACATCACAGGAATATATGGTCGACCCACCTAACTTGCACACTAGGTTTTCTTGTGGATGTGATAATCACTCCCAAAAAAGTGATGAAAACATAAGAGTGTGTCACATAAACTGCAACAAATGAATGCAACAGTTTCACAGTCGCACAGTTTTCTCTGTTCTCTGTCAAAACATATGTTTTTAACGTTTTCAAATTTTTCCCTGTGTAGACCGTCAAATCCTGCATATGTCCAAGCAAATCTGAACACGTCCTGGAATTTTGGAGAGCGAAATTGATTATACGTGTGTGCCTGAACTCTGATAATTGTCTGAAAATAAAAATTAAAACTTTTTACTGGAGGGAAGACTTGAACCGAGGACCTCTCGTTCCGCAGCTGCTTACGCTAACCACAGGACCACGGCGCGCCTGCGCTTATGCTATCCTTGATGTTGCTCATCCTGCATATGGACTACTCAGTTTGTATATTTTGCTTATTTTTTCATAGTTCCACACAACTTCTTCCTGTTTACTCGATTGATCTGTGTTCAGTTTTTCAAGGCCTATCCACTGTGCCAACTTATAACTAAATCTGAGGGAGGTGCGATGGGAAGGTTCCCTTGTCAGTAGCGCTGCGTGCTTCGCGGTATGTCAGCAGGGGTCACGGCGATGCTGTCTCTGCTGGAATACTAGTTACTTTACGAGTTTTACCGACCTTGTTAATACATATCCGTAATAAAAAAATCGCAGTGGATCAATAGGGGACCGCTCTCTTGAACTAGTAAGTAAAATTTAGCTTTTATTTTATTTTTATTTTTTTTATATTATTTTTACAGGAAACAAACCGGCACATTCAGTCGACAGTGGGCGTCGCATGAAGGACACGACGAACACTACTTTTTCGGGCTGACTCCATTATGTACACTTGGCGAAAACAAAATTGCAAATATCTGCTGAAACACCAGAGAAAATGCACTTGACAACTCTTAGGAGAGTCACGCTGTATGTCTTGTGTTTAACCTGTGACTTTACACACGTAGGCATGTAACCAAGAGTATTATTTTGGAAGCTTTGGGCCAGCAGGAAACACCTTATCCGTGTAAGAAATTACTAGTTCTTATGTTCAAATGTGTGTGAATTCCTATGGGACCAAACTGCTGATGTCATCCGTCCGTAGACTTACACACTACTTAAACTAACTTATGCTAAGAACAACACACACACCCATGCCCGAGTGAGGACTCGAACCTCCGACGGGTGGGGCCGCGCAGTCCGTGACATGGCGCCTCAAACCACGCTGCCACTCCGCGCGGAAAATTGTGAGTGCAGACGGGATAGTTGATATGCGAATAGTTCATGGCAGAACTCAGTATTTAGATGGTCCTTGAATGCGGAGTATACCTGTGAAAAATAAATTCGTTTATGGAAAGAACATATTTGGTACCAGGGGACGGAGGAGATCGTTGGAAGAGCTGAGGGATAATGTACTGAGGCAGAGAATACTGTATTTTACAAGGAAGTGGAACCTTCTGGAAAACGATTGCTTCAGTACTGTTTCAATAATTTACTAATTTCGAGAATAGGGTGTTATTCAGTAGTTACAAAAGACGAAAGAGTAAATGGGGAAGGCCAAAGAAGAAAGAAGAATTGAAAGCGAAAAGATTTATTTCAAGATTATCACAGGAAAGGTCAGACAGAAGAAGAATCTGGAAACACATAGACAAATCTGGAAATAAAGCAATCCCATTAAAAGAACGTGACTACAGAAATATTTCTTCAGGCAACAAGATTTCTTCAGGTAACAATCTGAATTATTCCGCATTACACGAGAGAGAAAAGAGACGGCGCATTTTACTTTTCTATGCACTGTATTACAAGTGGAGCCCTACTGTTTGTTAAGTGCATCAAACTGTGAATTGTTGTGAAAGATTAGGCTAAACAGTGCGAGGGCCCAAGCTTTCACTCCTGTGAAAGTGAAATTATTAAACCGACAATTTCCCACTAGAAAACTATTATATATTTGTCCCGGAGGCATTGCGTGCTCTCATCTCTCGCCATACAGGGAGCATATAATGCACACGGGAACATTTAGGAACATGATCGTTTTGGCGGTCCAGGTGTTACAGTGTGGGGATGCTTAAGGGTTGCATCGACGTACCGACTTCCAGATCTTTGAACAACGTACACTCACCAGCCATCGTTATTGTATCTGCTTCTGCATGTGCATCTTCCCTGGGGTACATTCGTCTGTGACTCGTCATGGATGACAACGCGCGACCGTATCGAACCGTGCAGGTGGAGGCGCTCTTGCAACGGGAATTTATTCGACCAATGGACAGGCCTTCCCGTTCCCCCGACTTTAATCCCATCTATAATGTGTGGGACGTCCTACCAACCTTATGGCCAGCATGTTCAAAAATGGTTCAAATGTCTCTGAGCACTATGGGACTTAACACTTGAGGTCAGCATTCCCGTAGAACTTAGAACGTACTTAAACCTAAGTAACCTAAGGACATCACACACATCCATGCCCGAGGCAGGATTCGAAACTGCGACCGTAGCGGTCGCGCGGCTCCAGACTGAAGCGCCTAGGACCGCTCGTCGACCCCGGCCGGCGCCAGCATGTTACATAGCATGAATTGCTGTCCATAGGGATCACAAACCCAATTAAGAAACATACCTCGCTTTTTGTTATGTCCAGGGGCCACCATGAATCACAGTGACTTCAGTGAAGTTACTGTATTGTCTTTGAATAAAAGCGTCATTTCTCTTTGTCTGAGTGCTTATTTATTTCCGTTACCTTCTTTTTATGCATAGTTCAACTTTCATCGAGTTGCCTGTGACACATCATGCGAAAGTTGCATTTGTCCGTAACTTTCACACACCGGCGTATTTCTCTTATTCTCACAAGATCGATAACTTATGAATGGACACTGTATTGTTTTATTACACCACAAATGATAATCACTTGAATTATCCACAACAGTAATAATCCAAAGCATATTTTAAATGAAGGGATTTAAGATGGAACTAGCAAATAAATGTAATTATGGGGAAGGCTGATGTCGGACTCTCATCCGAATAACGCTTGAGAAATGCAGTGTATCCGCGGAGCAGGAACTTCTAAATTGATCGTCCAAGATCTTTTTATGTAACGTTCGTCAACAGCGTTAGACCTTTACGAAGTTCAGTTAACTGGTTAGTTAGGGTTCGTCAACGCGCGCCAAGGCTCGTGGAAAGTTTTTCAGTCCACTCCCGAGCATCAAAACATACTCAATCGTCTGCAGAGGGGCGCTGCGGGCCACGCAACTTTTCGGAGAGACTTTCGAGAATGTTTTAATTTTAAGTTTGAAGTCGGATGACAAATTATGAAACAAGTACGTTTTTCGTATGACATAATTACAAATAAACAATTTTCTGTTGTTTTCCTTTACACTTGTACTGTGAAACTATGCTTCGTCCCAAATATCATGACCCTAGACCAACGGGAAGTACCCGGTAGGTTTTCATGAGTGAGTTTGCTAGTACATAAAAAATCGTGTGGCGTAATTGGTCAATAAACTGATCCTATAAAGGCTTCGTTTTTTGCGATTGAGATACGTAACTCTAAATTTAAGGAATGTGCGTGCATATGAATAAGTGAGATGATACGTTTACGTATTACTAGTGCAAAGAGTGTTTGTTTTACTTTCACAACAGTGATTAATCATAATCCATGAATTTTTGCATACATCTTAATCAGGGAGATTTAAATGTTTCGGGATTCATGCGTAACTCTATACCCAAATTCGCAGCACATAAAGATGAAATATGCGAACAAATTTACAAATAAGTGTGAAATATGTTAAATGTAAGAGGGAGGAAAAAGTTTTAGTTCGAACGCCGTACAGTCATGCCAGTCAGACAAAGTTGCCGTGAACAATGAGGCAGTCATTCCACAGACACACCGGGTTGAAGATAACCGTTTGGTAAATCACCTACCGTGTCCTGCTGCGAGAAGAAGTTCGTAACTGTCCGACATTTAGTTAGTCAGTTTGTTGTATGTTCTACGGATTATCTGAACGTTTTTGTCGAAATTATGTGGGACCAGTTGGTTTACTGGATATGTATATAGCATTAGTGTTAACATTAATAAATGATTCTAGTCCTACTCATTTCACTGCACTTAAAAACAAATAGTTCTCCCTTTTTCATGGAAGGAACAAAAGGAGCTGTGTTATTAAGTTATATTTAATACTTGATTTGCTAAATGTCAGACGTTTTATGTTAGTGGAAAAATGGCAAAGACTTTTGTTGTTCAAATAACTTACGGGTTTCCTGCTGGGTGACGTCGTCGAAAACCGCCCAGTTGTGGCATGTCGTATGTCGGTCAGACAATCAGGACTGTGGAAGACCGGTGTATTCAACATAAGCGTCACACACGCTTACAACAGCCGAGCAAATACGCTATTGCAGAACATTGCCTTGACACCGGTCATCCTATGGAATACAACACGGAGATTCTGGCTTGCACGTCCAGCTATTGGGATAGTGTTATTAAGCAAGCTGTTGAAGTCAAACTATCAAGCAACCTTATTAACAGAGATGGTGGATTTTGTTTAAATGCTGCTTGGAATCTCTCATCAAGATACAGAGGGACTGAATTAGTGCTACCTCACCTGTTGATTAACAGTAACTATCGATATTTCTGATGTTGGTTATCTTTGTTTGTGTCGACGTTTCTTATGTGTGTGGTACCTTGATTGTTTCTCCTCTGTGAACCGAGGTATTAATTTTCCTTACACATTTCTTCCTCCTTGCATTTGTGCCTTGAGAATGGCAGAGTGTGCGCCTGTCGAAATATCGACAGTGTTCGACGACGTCACCCGGCAGCAAACCCGTAAATTATTTGAACATTCAATTCGACGGGAAAAGTTAAGGTCTCACAAGACTTTTGTTGCTCCATGTTAAACTTCTTTCTGAGACACTTTAATAATTGGTAATAAACTTCATATTCCCCTTTACTGTTGTAAGTATGGACATCAACGTTCTTCTCGGACTGTGTTGTATTACTTCTGAAATATTTAAATAGTGAATTACGTATTGTGAAAGCACAGTTAAAATGCCTAGTTCCTTTAAGACGTACCAACATGTCGTCCTATATCATGTGTTTTTCTTACTGCTTCCTCCTATGCAATAAAAAGGTGATGAGTTTCCCCCAAAACAAATATTAAGTAACACATTATTAAGTGGATATACGCAAAAATGTACGTAGGTTGATTCGTTAGTTCCCAAAATTAACAATTAAAAGAAGAGCAAATGTAGCTGAACATAATTTCTTGAGAAGCCCAGCAACATATTTCTTCTATTTCAAGTTTTCATCAATATGTACAACAAAAAAACTACACCATTTACTGGTACGTAACTGAATAGAGTATAATTTTGTCAAATAAAGACACAGATGGATACCGTGGCTTTTATATGAAATAAATTGTTGATGCTATACAGCAACCTGCAACAAATGGTTTTTAGGTTGCTTTGTTCAAAAATTGGTTAGCAGTTTCGGATTTAGACGATTCATCATCACATGGCTTTCATGCTTTCATCAAAAGAAATTATACTTTGGTTTACTGATGAGTTGCCCTAAGTTATTCATAATTACAAATGTATACCAAAGATATTTGCGCTAAAGATTTTTGTTACAAAACAGCTTACATGAAATTTCTACTTGCAGTTCTCTTCCAATGAAATATATTCGCAAACCTTTTCCTATTTTCAACATTAAATATGTTGGTTTGCATTATAACATACTTTTGTTTGGTCACGAAACAAATTTCCAATGTGCACATGTTTCGATTCAAAAGGTATAAAAACAAATACAGAGTTTACAAAGTACATAAGTGTCAAATATGCTGCGATACAATGAAACAGAGATATCGTATTTTTGGGAATACTAATAGTAAATTATAGCAGACAGTGGTCCATGATGTAAATCTTTACAAGGCTCCCTACAGTAAATCAGAAATATACAAGCTTCACTGTGATTGGTGGCTAAATTGTACAGGTATAAATTACGAGATTAGTTACAAAGAACACCTTGAAGCCTTATGACATGGAAGCTTGGCCAACTTTACTTTTGCAGTCCACACTGCAGAAGAAAACCATACACTGAGAAAGACGAAAATATTACATTTAGCAGAAGAAAAAGCCACTATAAATCTGCCACAGGAAATTGAAACATCTACACTCAAAAACTCTTAGCCTGATGACATCCTTCATGCAGAGGCTGAGTTGCCTAACACTCCTTTCCCGAAAAACATCCAGAAAGTTCTTTCCGCTCTCCAATATAGATAACGTTTGTCCACATATCTGTAGATCAAATAACTAATGTTATAATAGTGTGTGTCTACAATAGTGAGTATTATTCGTGGCACTAAACATTAATATATTTTATTGCAGTATTATCGCCTCTGTTCAAACAACTCATAAGGATTTCACATACCCTCGTATCACATTTGTTTCTATATCGTTATACAAAACAGTTTGTAACTCTGCAACTCACAAATCTCAGTTGTTTATCGTTGTCTGTTTCATATTAATGCCTTTCAGTTAATGTAAAATACTTTTCAAAATTAATAAAACGTTAATTTACAGTTCGTTCCCTAAAAATAACATATCTTTGTATCATTGTATTTCAGCATCTTTGACGGTTAAATGCGTTGTGAACTCTGTATTTTTTTTCCACATGTTGTAAAGAAAAATATTTAATGAATATTGGAAATTCGGTTTTTGACCAAAGGAAAGTGTTTTATAACATAAAGCAACGTATATGGTAGTGAAAATACGAAGTTCTTTGCGAATATCTTTCGTTGGAAGAAAACCACAATAATAAAAGCACCCGATGGACGTTTCTTGTGAGTCGCATTCTAACACAAATCTCTGGCGCAACCATCTTTGTTACACATTTATAACTGTGAATTATTGTTTATGCTACGACAGTTCTTCTTAAACCATGTAGCATTTGTTTTGACGACAGAATGAAGGCAGTCTGATGAATTATGTAAATTCGAAACTGATAACGGTACTTTTTGAATAAGGTAACCTAAAATGAAGTTCTGTTCGTTGCTGTACATCATCAACAATTTATGAATACAGTGCGTTTTTACAAGTTTTATGGAGAGAGCATATTCTGAGTACCATTTTATAATTCTTTGAAAAACATAGTTTACCATATGCCCTGTTGGTTTCTCTCTAATAAGGTTTATTATAACATTAGTATTGTCTGCAAAAAGCACCAACCCTGCTTGTTAATTGTTAAGTAGAGGGACATTAACTTGTATCAGGAACAGGAGTGGAGCCAAAGATGCACCCTGTTGGTCTCACTTCGTGATTTCTCTCCAGTCTCTAAAATTTTCTACGCTTCGGACATTGTTTGAATTATTTAGCACAATCTTTTGCATTCTCTTGTGATTCAAACCAGCTGTACGAGAAAGGCATCAGTTCCTTACAACTAGAGTGTTTCTAAGAGAGTAATGCGACCTATACAATCAAGTGCCTTTGAAAGATCAAAAAGGTACCACATGGCGATATTTTATTACTTAAGACTTGAGGTGTTCTATGAGTGAATGTATAAATAACATGATTAGTCGATCAACCCTTCTTCAATCCCAACTGTGACATGCGAAGGAAATCGAAAAGGAAATCGAATGTGCACTAAAATTCCGCTTTAAAAATCTTGATGTTTGTAGCTAAACAAACCAGCGCCTTCCGTCAACACTGGGAGCCGCATGAAAGACATGCGGTCCAGTATTCATCTGCACCGTTTATAACGTAACAAGTCATCTGGACCCCTACCCTGAGATGATGCCCATTGAACATGTCTGGGATATGGTTAGTGCTATTTACTATTTAAAGTTCTATTTGATGCATCGGCATTTCGACTCTCTGTGAGCAGGGGCTTCAAAACATACTGACATCTGAGAGTTACTGATCATCCACAGTTCTGAACCTTTCTGAAATGTGGAGAATCTAATTTGTAGTATACAGTACATTTCAGACTCCGTGCGGCAATTTGCTTTATTAATGGGGATGTAATAATTCAATACCATGCGGTCTGCACGAGTCCACTTGTCTTACTAATTTACTATGAATATTTTCATGTGTGTCACCTTAACGTATACTCATCTTTTCTTTTCATCGGTCTTCTGACTGGTTTGATGAAGCCAGACGAATTCCTCTCCTGTGTCAGTCACTTCATATGAGAGTAGCACTTTTGCTTTACGTCAGTGAGCGTCATATGGTATTCGTGAGGAAAAAGTAAATATTGACATATTTCGTTATGAATAACAAAATCTTGGCGAGGTGTGAGGGATTTACGTTAACAGAGATAAAAAACGTTTCATCTCTTCCACATTCCCTACCCGTCAATAAGTTAATGGAGAACTTTCTATGCAATGCTTCATTGCATTTTACTAACGTTAGAAAGGTACTCCCCGCTGAATGTTGGGCACGGAGGCTCGAATCAATAGCATAAATGACAACAGTGACGGCGCGGTGTTGTAACTGCATTCGGGGCCGATCGCACACGCATCAGAAGTGTGGCTGCCCTACAGGCGGGCGCCGCAGCCGCGCCTGCGGTCGGCAGCACGCGGTCCGACAGCGCGCCACCCCCGCCGCTCCACGCCACCCCCGCACAACCCCCCCTCCCCCCCCACACACACAGGAACGGCTGGCAGCATCCCCCGCCCAGTGTCACGTCACGTCACATCCCGCTGTACTGGGTGGCGCTGCACTGGACCCACCGATGCGAAGCCTGACACACGGCCCGACACACTGGTCGGTTGTCGTTCTGCTGCGGAGTTGACAATTGACAATCACTGCACTGCCAGGGCGGCACAATCTACGAATAGTCCGTCCACAGCACTGATCATTGGTATCAGTTATTACTGACATGACGCAGTGGGGTTCACGTTTTCAAATATGCAGGTAATAATGCTCGGCGCGTCTGCATCCTACTTTGACAGAAGTGGGAGATTTTACACCACGAAATGATAGTAGGTGTGGTGTGCGTCCTGAAGACCTTCGGTACACACTCCATCTGAATATTTGACTTGTCGCTCTAACGAATTAGGCGAGTGTCAGCAATATGTCTCGTGGTCTTATCGTGGCGTGTTTATCTTCTGCTGTTAGGTCAGACGGTAGAAATGCCACTTGCATGCTTAGAGTAGCAGATTGACGGTGACCAACTTTAAACACAACTTGATTAATTTTCACGTACATTTATTAAAATAATAAAAAGCATAGACATTACGTAACTTGATTCTGGATGCTGTTTACAATTGACAATCTGAAGTTCCTTTGGTCTTGGTACGTTAATCTTATTTTCACACATGTCTGATATTGACAAAGTGTCTATACATTTATCTTCATGGCTATATACAGGAATATGATAAACTTGTTAGGCGCAGACTGAAACTTGGCTACAGACTAATGCAGACTAATGCAGACTCGTACAGACTGGTGCAGACAAATGCAGACTAATGTAGACTGACTAATTGGAGGTCTGCACACTCGTTATAATACCTCGCACGTTCATATATCACTGCGCGAGTGTGAGTCGTGAGGAGAAAAGGTTCTACGTTAGCAGCAATCTCATTGGCTGCGTTACATATTAATACGCGGATCGGCGGAAGCAGAATTTGGTCAGTCTCTAAGGCAGCGCCATCTCGTAGTGCGGAGACGGACGAGCGCTGTGCCATGCTTAGCAGGGTGCGCTCTAGTGGGAAAGTTGTGTACGCGCTGACTACGCAGAACTATGTACACAACAGTAGGATATTTCCATCACATAAAGATATTAAATAACTAAACTGCCATTCGTTTAAGAACTTATGTTCACAGTCATATACATCATATTCCGCAAGCCACGTAACGTTATCTGGCGTTGGGTACTTCTGGTACCACTAACTGATTCTCTGCTTCCCAGTGCACTTCGAAACAATTATTGTCGATAAGCCTCTGTATTAGCTCTAATTTATCGAATTTTCTCGTAGTGGTCATTTCACGAGATGTTTGTCTGAGGAAGTATTACAATGACCGACCCTTACCGGAAAGCACTCACTTAAAATTTCAATAGTCAGCCTCTACGTGATGCACAACGCCTCTCTTGTAACGCCTGCCCCCAGAGTTTGTTGATCATCTCTATAGCGCCGACTAAACGACCCCACGACGAAGCGCGCGATTCTTCGCTGCATGTTCTCTACGCCTTGTATTGGTGCTGCCTGGTAACGGTCACAGAATGATGAGAAGTACTTCCGTGGATGAGTAAATTTCCTAAGATTCTTCCTACGAATTTCAGAAGAAATTCTTCAAATGGCTCTGAGCACTATGGGACTTAACATCTGAGCTCATGAGTCCCCTAGAACTTACAACTACTTAAACCTAAATAACCTAAGGACATCACACATATCCATGCCCGAGGCACAATTCGAACCTGCGACCGTAGCAGCAACGCGGTTCCGGACTCAAGCGCCTAGAACCGCTCGGCCACAGAGGCCGGTTACGAATTTTAGCCTGGCATCTATTTGTTTTTTTCTTTTTATATCCTTTTACGGTCATTCCACTCGCTGTGGATAGTTACTCCTGGATATTATACGGTAGATACTGCTTCCAGCAGTTTGTTATAAAGAGTGTAATTGTACTGTATGCGCAATATGTTACATTTATTTATGTTCAAGGTCAACTGCCAGAGCCGCACCGTTTATCAGTCCTGTATAGGTCATTCTGCAAATCGAATACTCACTTTCGGCATTAATACTTTCTTATAGACAACCGCATCATCCAGGAACAGTCTTAGAGAGCTTCCCACGCTTTCTGCAAGATTTATGTACACCATAGACAGTAACAGTCCTGCCACACTTCCTTGGCGTGCTCCGGAAATTACATCAGTCGATTGTGTTCCGTTAAAAGTGACGTGTTGAGTTCTACCTATAAGAAAGTCTTATATCCAGTCGCAAATCTGGTCCGATACTCGGTAAGTTCTTTTTTTTTCATTAAACTGCTGCGCTGGACGGTGTCAAATACTTTCCTAAAGTCAAGGAACACTGCATCAAGCTGAGCACCGTTGTCTATATCACTATAGAGGAACAGAGCAAGATGTGTTGCCCAATAACTCTGTTTGCGGAATCCTTTTCGGTTTTTATAGGGGAGATTTTTCCTTCTCCGTAAACATCATAATACGTGAGCATAAAACGTATTCCATAATTCTAACACAAAATGACGTCAACGATGTATACCTACAATTAGGTGCGCCTGTCCAACCACCCGTCTTGAAAACGGGGATAACCTGCGGTCTTTTACAGTGCTAGGTACCCTTCGTTGCTCCACATATCTCCGACAATGTGATACTAGAAGGAGAGCTGGTTGGTTCGCATAATCTTTGTAAAATATTATTGGTGTCATGGATGTGGCAGTATGTAAGGTATGGAAAGTCAAAAGAACCTCCTGTGAAATTAAAAGTAGGGTTGGTAATATTACGAGTGCAAAATGAATTCCCTTGTTAAATGGAGAGCACGGAGCGGGTAGGTGAAAAGAGGACATTGAAGGCTTCTATGACGGACAAGACTTGTCTGATGACGTCATTGGAGAAGAGTCGACATAGAGAAGATAGCGGATCCACTATTAGAATCTGGAATTAAAAGAGTTTTGGAAGATTAAGATAAAATAAGACAGAAGGTATAGATACCATTCCACAGAGTTTCTAAAATAACGGGGGGAGGTGGCAAATTAACGACTATTCAAGTTGGTGTGTAGAATGTGTGACTCTGGCGATATACCAGAGAGGCAATCCTGACGTTATGATTGACAATGGAAGCAAGACAAATGAAAAATCAAAACACATTCATAGGATTTATCGACATGTTCGAAATCGTGAGAAAATTTGGGGTAAGCTATAGGGAAACATATACAGTGTGTACAAAAATGAAGAAGAAAAGATAAGAGTGAAAGACAAAGAATGAAGTGCTCGGATTAAAAAGAATATAAAATAAGGGTGTAGTCTTTCGTCCCTAGTGTTCAATCTATATATCGAAGAAGCTACGACGGAAATAAAATGAAGTTTCAAAATGGAATTAAAATCCAAGCTGAAAGGAAATCAATAATAATTCTCTATGATGAGATTACTGTCCTCTGTGAAAGCGAAGAAGAATTGCAGGATCTGCTCAATGGAATGAACAGTCTAATGAGTACACAATATGGACTGAGAAAAAATCGAAGAAAGACGAAAGTAATGAGAAATAGGAGAAATGAGAACAGGGTCAAACGTAACATCAGCATTGGTGATCGCGAAGTAGATGGAGTTAAGGAGTTCTGCTGCCTAGGCAGCAAAGTAACCCATGACAGATGGAGGAAGGAGGAGATAAAAAGCAGACCAGCACTAGCAAAAAGGGCATTCTTGGCCAAGAGAAGTTCACTAATATCAAACAAGGCCGTAATTTGAGAAAGACATTTCTGAGAATGTACGTTTCGAGCACGGCATTGTATGGCAGTGAGACATGGACTCTGGGTAAACCGGAACAGAAAACAATAGAAGCATTTGAGGTGCGGTGCTACAGAAGAAATTAAATGGACTGCAAAGTTAAAGAATGAGCAGGTTTTCCGCAGAATCTGTGAGGAGAGGATTATATGGGGAACACTGACGGGACAATATGACATCTGTTGAGACATCAGGCAATAACTTCCGCGGTTCTAGAGAGAGATGTAGAGGAAGATAGATATTGGGATATATCCAGCAAATAATTGAGGATGTGGGTTGCAGTTGTTACTGTGAGATGAAGGATTTAACTCAGGAGAGGAATTCGTGGCGGGGCGTGGCGATGACTGTGTTGTAAGAAAACAGCCTACGAGAAGTCATTTGCGGGATTGACGCATAGTCCGTCCGTGTAATCTGGTGCCTCGAGGCTTTTGTAAAAGTACACGTCTTCCCATCATATACTCAGATAAGCTCTAAGACGTAACTGCCCGCATGAGATGCCCGCGATACTGCCCACGGGCACACTGGGCGTGGGTGTGATCGTGCGGCCAGGGATATGCACGCTGCTCCCATTCTCTTATTTGCTGACAGGACTAAAGGCTGCCGAAAACACACGATCGACAGCTGACGCCCGAGCTTGTAGTCACCACGTTACAAGTATTCTTTGCATTCACGTAATTATCACAGTACGATAAAGTAATGAATACTTACGACGCAATGTAGATATGCATATTGTTGTCGGAAGTTTAGGCTTAAAAGATCAACTTTCTGTTACCATAAGTCTCATCAAATGAAATTCTTGAATAACACTTCAGTATTTTCTAAAGTGCGATGAATTTATTGCACAATACTTCATTATTTTCTACAGTGCGAAGCTTCTCCCTGATCACACGACTACAGAGAAAGTCAATGAGTTCCAACTAAATTTCAGAAGAAGTACTTACGTCCACAACAAAATGAATTGCCAAAGTGCTAAAATCAAGTTCAAATCGATTTAAAATCACTAAATTTACTACCAAAGTTTTCTAACAAAGCCTGTAGCATTGCACCAAATTCATCAAAATGTTCACTTTAAGCCGGCCGCGGTGGTCTAGCGGTTCTGGCGCTGCAGTCCGGAACCGCGGGACTGCTACGGTCGCAGGTTCGAATCCTGCCTCGGGCATGGGTGTGTGTGATGTCCTTAGGTTAGTTAGGTTTAAGTAGTTCTAAGTTCTAGGGGACTTGTGACCTAAGATGTTGAGTCCCATAGTGCTCAGAGCCATTTGAACCATTTGTTCACTTTAATGTTTTCTTTTCAAGATTTTTTTTTTTTCATTTATAGGTAGTACAACATTCGAGAAGTACACAAGCGACCTTTCTGAAAGTTGCTTTTTCCACAAGAGAAGTTTTATTTTAGAACCCAAATAGTGTCTATTATTTCGGTAATTATTGTGTCAACCCTCCTGATCTGTATTCAAGGCATTCTGGTGCTCTATAAGCTCACTTAGGAATGCAAGGCTTAATATCCACTGGAGGGTTTCAAACCCTTATACTGGCGTTCCTTTCGTCTCTATAAATAATGCTGTTTCTTCAAGCAAGTTGAAAGAACGTTGTAAACTACAGCTAGACTTAGTGTATTTCACAAAAATACTCCATAATCAAATTATAGCTCAGCCAAAAAGAATTTAAACTGATGATGTTCCAAACTTTGAGGTCTCAGTTTAGTGACTGTGTTTATAACGTGCATGAGGCCACTCATTTTGGCACATCTTTCCAGCAGATTAACGAATTGTCGGACGCTGCATGCCACTGGTATTTCTTGCTGGATACCAACTTCTTTTCCTTTCCTTATCAAAGCAACACATCAGACTAATCATGGAGGAGCTCCAACTGCTTTAATAGGCGGAACTGCAGGCTGAGAGCACCCGCAGGTAACCAGTGCGGGCACTCACGGGCCCCGTGCCCGCAAAAACGCCTCTGTCCATCCCTGTTCTAAGAGGAGCGGAAAGGTCAAGCAAGGATTCGTACATTCCTGAAGGCGTTTGTAGTGTGAGGTCCGCATTCGCTCCCCCTTGAGCTGTTACCGAATTAGTCGGGTTCTCGTATCCAGTGATGGCAGGAAATGGCAAGGTACGTGTTCGGAGATTCGCTGCTTCCTATTACCTCTCATAAAGTCGTCTACGGACGATTTGGCGTTGATCTGACCGCCACAAACAGAAGTGAGAGTTTTCTCTGAACACCACGGATCACGTCACTCTGTGGTTCAGTTGACTGTTTACTTACAACATGGATGTATTTGTTGTCTGTAGTATAGATTCAGCAATAAACGACGCACGGAAACTTGAGAACACAACCCAGCTTCCACTAATCTCTTTCGACGGTATTAGGTCACTGATTGTAATCTCTGCCTGGATTTCGGCTGATGTCATTGGCGCTTCATTGCACCTCAACTATCCGTGCACGTGCACTTTCTCAGAGTCCGAAAGATGGCAGTTTCCCACAGGCGCACGTCCTCTGGGAATACTGTGTTGCTCTCCCACAAGGAAACTACGGTACTGTTAGTCACATCCTGTAGCCGTTACCTACCCATGACATTCTTCGTCTGTAGGAATTTCTTTTTTTCCGTGCTAAAAATAAGCGCTAGCATGATACGCTAATCAACGTATCCTACAGGCATGTAAATACTAGGGTATTACATTCGTAGGTGAAGGTATTTATGGTGTAACACTTTTATTTTTCCTCAGTGCAGAAGCTGCAAGTGCCCCTTGGATTGTTTAAGATGGCTACGCAACAAGGCAAATAGGCATTGCAAGTGATGGTTTTGCAGTCTGAGGGCTGGTCGTCAGCGCCAGTCCTTTATTACTGTTACATCTGGTCTAGCTTCAGCAGCTGCCACGGAGAAAGAATTGGCACGAGTCAAACATGTGTAGTGCGTCGCAATTGGAGACATACCCAGAATGGTGCTGTCGTGACCAGATGCCTGAGGTGCGACATACTGCCCCTGGTGAGTCACCGCCTGTAGCTGCATGAACATTTCTGGTGTTGTGCTACCGATATCACAAACACACACTACATTCGTACACAGGAGTCTTGGATAGTTCATCATGTAAGTCGGGAAATCTGATACAAGAGAGGTTCCGGCTCCTTACAATATAATGAACCGCTCTGTAAGACTTTGGAGATCACCGTTTTCAGCAATACTGCACTTAAGTATTTGAAACGTCATGTATTGTATGTTTTAGGCACTGGTCACAATGATGCCATCCTCGCCCTACTCTGTAGCCTATGACACATTCCAGAGTACTTTTAAGGACGAAACAGACGAAGCAGCTTTTGAAATCGAATACGCGACACTAGTGCAAATTGCGAGATACGTGATAATATCTATATTACTAAGCGACTATCCCGCTACATGGAACACAGTTACAGTTGTCGGTTGCCTATAAAATGGATTTCAGGGGCAATATTTCCAGTACTTACTGACCTCACTTAAAAATTTAAAATCTACTGATTAGGACGTATAATCTGACTAACACAGTAAGACACGTTAGAAACTTCGTGTATGTTTCAAGGCAATGTAACCGGGCTTCTTTCATACAGCATTTGAGAATAAGAGTACTTAGCGACTACCTACAGAATGGTGATTTCAAACCTTTCCGATACTTTATACTCGCTGACACCTCCCACAGAATAATGAAAGGAGAACATTTCTACTATTCATGCAGTACAACTCCAGCATCTGACATGGCGTTTTCACTTTCGCTTGGTGTCAGCTCTGGAAATACATATTACATTTGTAACGCCGGAAATGCATATCCTCCTATTTCCATCTATTGTACTGTAATTTTTTCCTTGCTTTGTTACCTCAAGATATGACATTTCTGTCTCTTTGTATATTGTAATTGTTTTACTATTTGTATATTTATGCATTTATGTCGATGTATAATTGGTTTGTTTCGTAAATATTATTTGTATTTTTACGCTGGGTCTTGCCTAGGGAAAACTGCTATCGAACGATTACGTCGATAGGTCGTGTGAAGAATCAAAGTGTGTAGTATCTTCGGTAGTGTTAACTCTGCCGCGTGGAGCGCGGGCTGAGGGAAGGAGTGTGGCGGGAGTAGCGAGTGGAGCAGGTGTGTTGTGTGACGCTCCCGCGAGTTGCCGCGCTTTCGGGGTTTGGCAGCATGTAATTGCGCTCGACTTGCGATGATAGTTTCTGACATGGTGTCGCGGACGGGAAACATTAACTAGCGCACATCAAGAGCCCGTTTCGTCTGGTGACCGTGTCGAGAAAAAGGCGCGCCAACATCCAGCTTCTGCAACAGCGACGGCCGACAATGAGTGACTGTCGCCACCTCCTCGATCGACGGCTTCAAACCTTCAATCAACCATCAAGGAAGACTGGAAGCAAGTAAAGTTTTAGAACTGTATGGCAGATCTCAGCTTTTCAAACTGTACCATTTTCGTAACTATAATAACAGCAACTTAGCATGAACCTTTGTTGCTCATTGTCCCAATTGCATTACCAAGCAGGGTCCCTTCCTTTTCCGAAATGAACCCGAGTGTCGTTGAAATTTAAACGCCAGCACTAAAGTAATATAGCTAATTCTATTTCACTGCTTTAATTTCAAAGTTCAGTTAGCTGGCTACAATATTCAGATTACACAAGCACAAATTAAGAGTGCGAGTTTTGTTATCGTATTTTAGCTTACCTGTGACTGCAGCTCAGCTTGGTACGTACTAAATTTTACTATTGTTAATTGTTCAGAATCATTTAATTCAAGTTCAAAGTTAAATCTCTTATTTCCAAATTGCGTAGATTCAAGTAGTTTTTTGAAATGATTGTTGAGGTAGTCCAAGACTAACCGTATTTTACTGAATTTCGATGTGCTTCAGAAAGAAAGCTCACTATTAACTTCAGTCACTAAATTAACTTTCGATTTTCCGGTTTTATTAATTCTTTGCTAAATTAAGTCAGGGTGTAGCGAAATTTATTACTTCTGACAAACTTTCAGTTTTCACACTACACGTGTCAACCTTCAGTTGCCACGCTTCTAGTGCTAATTATATGTGTAATAACCTTTCTTTTTCAGTTACTATAGTAATTGTCCTTATGACTGGCGACCGTGATTTCCCCCAAATCTCAAATACCTAATTACCGCTAGTTAATTGTTAACGTAACGGCTGCACATTTACTTTCTTTATTAACTTTACCCCTTTTCAAAATTAATTTCCACCAGTTTCATTAGCACATTTCCGTTCATTTAGATGTAACCCTTTCCTCCCTCTTTACCGACAGGTTAACTTCGGTGACGATTGCTTTTCCAAAACTCCCATTAGGTACACGCGGTTTCATTTTTCACTGTCATTAAGGTCGGCAAGTGAGGGGGAGGTTACACGTGGCGACCTGGTGACAGGACAATCTTCAGATTTGAGGTTGTTTTGGACACGAATTTTGCATTGTGCAAATCTCGTAACAAAGTATTGGTTACGTACAGGCCGTTACGTCAGCGAGAATAAGTAGTGGGTGTAATCCTAATTATATTTGAGATTTGGCATTTATATTGAAAATTATTAAAATGAGTGAAGGCAACAATTGCCAAAATTTGGTAGACTTGGATACGGAACAATCGGTCGAACAGTGGGAAACGCGCACCGCGGTACCCATTGTTCAGGGGCAGGCGGCTAGCATGAAAGACGCGACCGCCGAAACGCAACAAAGAGCAGAAATGGAATTCCAAACTTTAGAAAATGTTTCGGAATCGGAAGTGAAAATCAAACCTGAATCCCTTTATGACGAATACGGGGGGACAATTAAAGAGGAAGCCGCTACGGAAGTGGAACCGGTAGTTTCCGGGAATTTAACTGATTTATTGAATATTTTGATTAACGAAATCAAGAGTCAATCGGCCAAGCTAGACAATCAGAACAAAGCTATTAACGTTGTTAACAACAATGTTGGAGTTGTGAATACAAAAGTTGATAAAATCAAAGAGGATATTGTTGTAATTAATACCGAAATCGGTAATCTTAAACAGGAAATGATAGGCGTTCAGGCGGAAATTGCGAGCATAAATACTCGTTTTGATTCCGAAATTAGCAGAATCGAGAAAAGTGTAGGAGAAGCAGTTGCTCCGATCATCGAGAATAAGGTGACGGAACAAATTCAATTAGTGAAAAAAGAGGATCAACAGAAGGTGGAAACTTTAAAGGCTTTAGTGTCCGAAGTAGACACTAAAGTGAGGGAGCAGGCTAATACCTGCGAAGAGAAAAAGAGGGAAGTGGAAACGCTTGCGACAACCACTTGCCAAGTAATTACGAGAGTGTCGGAATTAGAAAAGAAACTTGACGAAAAACAGAGCTATGTGCCAATCTGTGCACATAGTTCGGAATTGTTGACGAAAGAGGAGCGGTTCGACCCCTTGAAAAAAGGCGGTATACACGCGACGGATTTCATTAAAAATTGTGAAAGAGTTTTACCCAGATCATGGACTAATGAGAGAAAAATTAATGCGGTTATTGATGTGCTGGCTGGTGATGCCAAGCGTTGGGGCTTAAACCTCAACATTACGAACCTGACTTTTGACGAGTTTAAAAATTTGTTTCTGGCTGAATACTGGTCAGAGCAGAAACAGCAAAGTGTTTGGCGCGAATTTGTCGTATCGAGGCCTTTCGATGCGAATTCGCGCGGCTCGATGAAGGAGTTTTGTGAGGGCTGGATCCGCAAGTTGGAATATTTGCGTGATCGCCGCACGGAATCCGAAATAGTCTGGGAACTCTACAAGAAGCTTCCAGATGATACAAAACGCTACGTAGGAAGCAATTATAGGACAGTGAATGATTTCCTGGAAAGAGTTGAGGACGAGGACAATTGGCGCAATAATCGCGACAGTGGTAGAGGCCGTGGTAACAACAACGAGTACCACAGCAACCACAACAATGATAACCATGGGGATAATGCATACCGCAGCAATAACAATAATGGTTCGGACCGTAATAACAATCGGTACAATGCAAATAATAACAGGAATGACAGAAACCAGTATCATACTAACGTGATACGGGCTTCACAGAATAGTAATAACGCCAGAGGGTGTGATCAGCCGCCTCAGCAGCATCCGTGGAGCGTATCTGCTGGGACGAGACAGGGAAACCATTAGCCGCGCCGGTGAGGGGCCGAGCGGGCGTGGAGAAATTTTGGCGGCCCAATAACAAGAGAAAACCCAGGTGTCGCTGTTATGAAAATTCCGTATGGAATAATCAACGGCGGGAGAGTGTGCCAGTGTTAAGAGAAAAGGGTGCGCCCACAAGTAGTAGATCAGCTGTATACACGGCAGTAGAAAATACATTCGCTGTCAGTGAGAACAATTTAAGTAGTGTTCCGGAAATCGATCATAAAGTGGCAGCTGTAATACCCACAGCGGAACTGGAGACTGAGTTTAAGAATGATTCGCAATTGTTGAGAGAAGATCAGATGTCGGATAACACGTCCGTCATCGAGCGAGGGGATGCAGAGAGGGATGAGGTCTGGTTAAGGCAGTTCGGTCGCTTATACGACGAACTAAGAGATTATAGGGGTCTGTATGGGAGAAGTGTTTATGGGGAGCGCGTGCAGGATTTTCCGCGTCTCGTCCCGCAGGAAGATAGTGTTTGTGAAATGATAGAAAGTTCTGGCCCTAATCGGCAGACTTTACTAGAAATAGTTGATGTTAAGGGTGAGCACGAGCAAGATTCGTCGTGTTTCGTCCCGCAGGAGTTAGATGTTGAAGTAGTAACGGAAGGTTCTGGCCCTAACCGGCAGACCTTACCGAAAGTTTCAGTGGTAGAAGTAACCGACCCATCCGACGCAAACCTCCAGTTTAAACATTGCGAGAGTATTAAGGAGAAAGATTGCGAAAATTTTAGTGATAGCCGGACACGATTGGTAGAAAAGCACATAGATTACAACGTGTATGAGGTTAGAGCTGACATTATACGGTTAGACGATAGCAGTGTGGGTTGCGCAGATCTAGCGGAAGTAATTGCAGATACTACTGGGCACATTTCTCCAGGTAGATTGGCGGATGAGATTAATCTGACCAAAGTGGAATCAACGAAGGTGACGATTAATGAATTGATAGCAAAGCAACACTCACTAGTTGACGAGTTACAGGAAAAGGTTTCGGTACTGGAGGCGAAGCTACAGACTGCGCCTCAGGACAAACGTGTTGAAATTAAAACTGTATTTGAACAGAGGCTGAAAAAGCCGCCAGATAAGCCGGATTTAGGATCAAAGCCGGATGGTTTTTTCTGGAATGACCTGGATATAGACGAGGATTTACTGTGGGAAAATAAAGAAACAGTCGAGGACAAGTATAGACAGATAGTAGTGTCTGTTAATATGCACGACCTACAACTAAACGTGTTGATTGACACCGGTGCAGAATTGAGTGCTGTATCTGGGAAAATATTTGAGTTACTGAAAGACAGACCTGGCATCGTAGTTATGCCAGTAACAGGAGTGAAAATTATCGGTGCTACTGGGAAGGCCAGTAAAACTTCGAGATAGGTGGGGCACGATTTGAACAAGAGTTTGTCGTCGTGCCAGACTTGACTACGGAAGTAATTATCGGGTTAGATTGGCTATTAAAGTACCGTGCAGTGATTAATTGCGAAAGTAAAACTTTGACATGTACGTCACAAGATAAAACAATAGTAGTTAGTTTTGACTAGGCAGGAGACGGTGTGCATAGGCAATACCAGCCTATACACATTGTTAACTGGCCGGATGCTATTGACGTAGGTATGAATTTGAACTACTGTAATGTGAGGAATCTCGGCATTGACAAAAGTGTAGAAAGTGAAATGGAAGAGATAATCAAATTCCCTCCACGGATTGACATTAGTATTGGTGTGAAAAAAGATCGTTTGCGAGAAGTAATGAAGCTAAAAGCCGATGCTCGCATACGTCGTCGTGACGCTAAAGCGCGTTTTGCTAAGTTTGCAATCGGAGACTTAGTACTTGTAAAAGCTCATGAGAAATCGAGCGAGATAGACAAGGAAATCTCTAAATTTAAGTTTGTTTATAATGGACCATATAAAGTCATTGGTATACCTCACACAAATGCTTATTGCTTAGAGTATCCAAGCTCTGGAAAACTTTTAGGTATACGGAATATTGTAGACTTGAAGTTGTACCAACCTAGGATCGATTAATACCACACAATGGGTAATTTGTACAGTATGTAAATATAGAGTGTAAGATTTAAGGATGTGCCATGTTACGATGCTTTTGCCTGACCTAGAGGTCATTAAAGAAGTTGTAATTAATAAGTAATTAATTTTGACTAAATGATTTAAGAGTAACTGATTAGTAATCATCTGAAAAATCCAAGCTGCTAGTTTAAGTTTTCAGCTGAGTCACAGTAGATTAAGCAACGTAAATATGATTTTGTAACTTTCTGTAATATTTCATGAATGTGTGTTTTTATTAGTCATTGCCGATGTACTTAGACGCTGTTTTAAGTTTCAGGCTAGTACATGCGTGTGATGATGGACAGTGTTGAGTTATCCACTGTGATAGTATTAAGGGACTCCTTGAGATTACTCGGGAGTGAGTTTTTCCTAAAGAATCTAGTGAAACGGACGTTCTGGAAACGCCGTTACAAGGGCGAGTGAGATCAAGCGTGCCGCACAGGCGGGCGCAACAATACTTGCGAGGCGAAGCCGCTGTCGGCTCTTGTGCCGCTGACGGCTCTTGTGCCGCTGTCGGCATTCTTTGTACTTGCGGGTACGGAAGGCGGAACTGTTTTTCTTCCTGGACAGCTGAAAGAATTCTACTGTCAATATTTATGTTTTTTTTCGATCTGCTGTATATTATTTTCTTGTTTAGCGTTAATTGGACATGACGAGAAAATTAATTATGGAAAGGTTACATAAAAATGTGTATTCTATGTAATTAATTATTAGTTTGCGTATTTTGATATACCTGTTTTTTATGACCATGTACTCTGATCAATTTTGCAAATAGTATTCCATTTCTTATAGTGTTACGAATTTTAATGATTTTGGAATAGCTAAACCATTTTCTATGTTTTCTATGAATTTTGATATGTGGTCAACCTGTTTTATTTTGTGCAAGATGACAGAGTGGAATAAGTTTAGGAGTGTCTCCACTCAATTATTATTGTCTAAAAATTGGTTTATGGTTAATTAGACGAATGCTAAATTTTTTTGATGTTTTGAGCATATGCATTTCCGCTGTTTCTTTTTTGGGACATTTTCTGAGTCTGTTTACGTTACACGAACATCCTCAGACAATGTGGGGCACGTGTAACGCCGGAAATGCATATCCTCCTATTTCCATCTATTGTACTGTAATTTTTTCCTTGCTTTGTTACCTCAAGATATGACATTTCTGTCTCTTTGTATATTGTAATTGTTTTACTATTTGTATATTTATGCATTTATGTCGATGTATAATTGGTTTGTTTCGTAAATATTATTTGTATTTTTACGCTGGGTCTTGCCTAGGGAAAACTGCTATCGAACGATTACGTCGATAGGTCGTGTGAAGAATCAAAGTGTGTAGGATCTTTGGTAGTGTTAACTCTGCCGCGTGGAGCGCGGGCTGAGGGAAGGAGTGTGGCGGGAGTAGCGAGTGGAGCAGGTGTGTTGTGTGACGCTCCCGCGAGTTGCCGCGCTTTCGGGGTTTGGCAGCATGTAATTGCGCTCGACTTGCGATGATAGTTTCTGACATGGTGTCGCGGACGGGAAACATTAACTAGCGCACATCAAGAGCCCGTTTCGTCTGGTGACCGTGTCGAGAAAAAGGCGCGCCAACATCCAGCTTCTGCAACAGCGACGGCCGACAATGAGTGACTGTCGCCACCTCCTCGATCGACGGCTTCAAACCTTCAATCAACCATCAAGGAAGACTGGAAGCAAGTAAAGTTTTAGAACTGTATGGCAGATCTCAGCTTTTCAAACTGTACCATTTTCGTAACTATAATAACAGCAACTTAGCATGAACCTTTGTTGCTCATTGTCCCAATTGCATTACCAAGCAGGGTCCCTTCCTTTTCCGAAATGAACCCGAGTGTCGTTGAAATTTAAACGCCAGCACTAAAGTAATATAGCTAATTCTATTTCACTGCTTTAATTTCAAAGTTCAGTTAGCTGGCTACAATATTCAGATTACACAAGCACAAATTAAGAGTGCGAGTTTTGTTATCGTATTTTAGCTTACCTGTGACTGCAGCTCAGCTTGGCACGTACTAAATTTTACTATTGTTAATTGTTCAGAATCATTTAATTCAAGTTCAAAGTTAAATCTCTTATTTCCAAATTGCGTAGATTCAAGTAGTTTTTTGAAATGATTGTTGAGGTAGTCCAAGACTAACCGTATTTTACTGAATTTCGATGTGCTTCAGAAAGAAAGCTCACTATTAACTTCAGTCACTAAATTAACTTTCGATTTTCCGGTTTTATTAATTCTTTGCTAAATTAAGTCAGGGTGTAGCGAAATTTATTACTTCTGACAAACTTTCAGTTTTCACACTACACGTGTCAACCTTCAGTTGCCACTCTTCTAGTGCTAATTATATGTGTAATAACCTTTCTTTTTCAGTTACTATAGTAATTGTCCTTATGACTGGCGACCGTGATTTCCCCCAAATCTCAAATACCTAATTACCGCTAGTTAATTGTTAACGTAACGGCTGCACATTTACTTTCTTTATTAACTTTACCCCTTTTCAAAATTAATTTCCACCAGTTTCATTAGCACATTTCCGTTCATTTAGATGTAACCCTTTCCTCCCTCTTTACCGACAGGTTAACTTCGGTGACGATTGCTTTTCCAAAACTCCCATTAGGTACACGCGGTTTCATTTTTCACTGTCATTAAGGTCGGCAAGTGAGGGGGAGGTTACACATTCATGCGGTTGTTGTGACCCCAAAGTGATTCTAGCTACTATGTGGCAATAAAATATAAAATAGTTCCACAAAAAGCATAATGTCTAATTGTGGGACTCATGAATATTGTTGAAATTTTAATTTCATAGTTGCATGCTGTAATTAAGTTGCAAATTTGTAAAAAAATATGTCAGTAGAAGTGTTGCAACCGCTTCATCTCAGGTGATAAACTAAATCCTGTATCACCCTTTTCAGCCGTTTCTCTTTACTCCCTTGATTTATATCCCTTCATTGAGCAAATTTTCATGTATACAGGTTTGCATTTGTGAGAAAATAGGTCTCACAATATACAGCAGCACAAAATTTGACTGTACTGTCCAGCTTTTGAAGGAATGAACACCTTGAATGGAAACTGAAAACCACAGGTGCTCTTCAACTGTAATGTAAAGGCCCAGGCATATAAGGCGAAATGCAATCATCAATGAACATTTCGAACATAACCCAAATGGGTTCAACTTTTTATCCACGAAGTAATTTTCTTTCTTTCCTTGTAAGGTTATCGCCGAACCGGGGCCGCATCAGAGTATCACGAAATCTCAGAAATCTCAATGTGGCTGGAAAAATGTCTAAGCCATATTCGTCTGACAGAAACTGACCAAATAATGCTCGTAGTTGTGTAGAGTCGACTACCATTTTTACTTCCTGCTCTATTTGCAATGCATTTTGCAGACGGTATCCACATATACTGCTGAATGTATAGCAAAGTTATATCATTCTACGACACATAGTTCGGGAGGTACGGGGCCATATACATTTAGAGAGGCATTCTGCATGATGGTGTGGTTTACTGTTGTAGTTCCGAGAATGTACTTTTCTAGAAGAGTCAAGAGATATATTACTTCTTCCTAAATATATCTCGCGAAAAGACTGTGAAGACAAAATCATAGATTTGGGGCGACACAATGGGTTACCGGCAATCGTTCTTGCCGCGAACAATTTGCGCCTTGAAGAGGAAAGGAGGCGGAGACAGCAGTACATGGAGTACCCTCCCCCCAGATACCGAAAGGTTGTTTGCGGAGTATAGATGTAAATGAGCGTGAAAAACAACACTCTGCTCAAAATGATGCAGTAAAACTTCAATATCAAGCATGATGTTTTACTACTTCTTTACTATTAAATCTATTCGCACCAGTTTGCAGACAGTATCAGAATGCATGTGACAGCATGCCAACCTAACATGTTACAAAATGCTGCTCATAAAAACGGAATTTTCCGGCACTCATAGCTTCGGTTCTGTTGGTGGTAAAATTGTAATATCAAATGTTCTGGATAGCTGCGGATTCCGAGGCGGCTATGCACAGCAAATGGCTGTTATTTTTACGATTTATTCCTAATATCCAGATCTTGAACAAACTTGAAAATTTTCTTTATGCCTTAATCCGCTTCACAGATACAGAGGTTCGAAGTTACACGTAAAACACGCACGTAAATCGAGTGTGAGGAAAAAACGTAGTATCTAAAATGACGTAAGCACGAAGAAATATGCCGCGAAGTGGGAACGCCATATTGTATACTGAAGCAATTGAAAAAATTTTTTGCAAGTAATATCTGGTCTAAAGTGTAAAAACCGAGCGAGGTGGCGCAGTGGTTAGCACACTGGACTCGCATTCGGGAGGACGACGGTTCAATCCCGTCTCCAGCCATCCTGATTTAGGTTTTCCGTGATTTCCCTAAATCGTTTCAGGCAAATGCCGGGATGGTTCCTTTGAAAGGACACGGCCGATTTCCTTCCCAATCCTTCCCTAACCCGAGCTTGCGCTCCGTCTCTAATGACCTCGTTGTCGACGGGACGTTAAACACTAATCACCCCCCCCCATTAAAGTGTAAAAACAGTTTTGTGTTATTTAAATTTAACGCAAGTAAACTATCTAAATTTTACTGACCAATATATTTCTATGCACACGACTTTCATTACCTGCTGCACTAGGGAAAAGAACAGAACCAGCAGAAAAATGCTCATATCAGAAAACAAACAGTGCGAATATGTTCCCGTTGATTCAAAAGACTCTGACTGAGAAGTGGGGTACCAGCTGCCTCATCGTACCCTTCGTCAGCACCTTTCAATACTTTCCGAAAAAGTTTGGCATGCGAACATATTCGCGCTTTTGCTGAGAGAGAGGACGTTAGTGGCAATGAGATGGAAATGTAATAAAAACTGGAGGATATTAGACTGGAGTTTTGTTATAGAGTGAGTGAAAGAGTCAATGACAGTGTGAGAGAAAGAGAGGGACACTGTGGGAGTGGAACATAGTTGAAAGTGACAGTATTAGGAAAAGAGAGAACGAAGTACCAGGAGGGAGGAATAAAGAGAAAGAGAAAGTGGAAGTGGATGAGAGCCACTGGTAATGAGAGACAGAGCACATGACAATCACAACGGGGAAGAGAGATGGTGACAGTGAAATGAAACAGTACCAGTAGAAAGGAAGGAATGATGTATTATCAGTAAGAGAGAGCAAGAGATAGAGACATTGACAATGAGAGGAGAGTGTAGTAATGGGACAGAACGAAGGGGACTGAATGTGTGACACAGGAGACAATGAAAACGAGACAAAATGAGAATGACGATAATTAGGGCTGAGTGAATGAGTGAGAAAGAGTAACTCGGTGTGGGTCAATCATCTCGATGCATTACTTTTTTTTTAATTTATTGGCTGCCCATCCAGCCAGCTAGTCACGGGAAATGTCATATTACAATATTGACAATTCATGGGGTAGACATTATTTAAGTCGTATGCTGACAAGACGAAAATGGAAAACAGAATACACACTAGTAATTTAGTATAAAAATCCTACTATTAACACAAAGCAAAAAACACTAAATCGCCTTTGGTACACATTTGGGATATTCCCAATTCAGTCCTCATTAATGACCATCTATCTAAATTAGCATGGTACGTCTGTTGGAATTGTTTCAAAAGTGGCGGATAGAGAACAGAATATTTGTGCAGGCCTATAAGTACCATCTAGACAGAACAGACAACAGCTCACAAGAATGAGAGTTGTATATTAGAGCCACAGTGTTCACACTCGTACACATTGGAGGTGCATAGTGACATACATTTAAAAGCTGAGAGTTCGTAATTTGCAGAGTAGGGCGTATTGTCATTTAATTGAGCTTTGGTCTTCCCAGCCAGGAGCATTCCATTAGCAGCGCAGAGAGCTGTACCTTGATGTTGGCAGTGTTGACGAAGTCATACATTAGTTTACACTTTGCAACATCTCTGGATGCTAACAAGGTCTGAGGCTGTTTGGAAACTGATGACCAAGACCCTGAAGATTACTAGCAACGTCGTTCACATGTTGCGTGTTCAGGACACTGTAGAAATATATGGTTCGATTTTTCTTCCTCTCTTTAAACACATAGAGGGGTTGTCCCAAGGTTGAACCGGCGGAGGTGTTTGTTGAACTATAGCACATTAGCTTGATGTGTCAACATTGACAATGTTTGTCATATGAAAATTAAGTAGCATGAAGCTAAGGGAAGGGCTTACTTATTTGTAAATGTGTCTTGTAAGACGCTCTAATGTTGCGGCTCGATTCAGTGCATGGTGTGAGCGTGCACCCGATTTGTGAGCTGTCTGTTACACGCAGCTCTGTGGTGACCACGGCAGTCGCGCCTTTGCAAGAGAGACGATAGTCAGTGCAAGACGCACAGGTTGTAGCAATTCGGAAAGTGTACAAAAATTCGGCTTTCCAAAGGCTTTCCTCAGGAGGCATGGGCGAAGTTGCACATTCTGGCTCTGGCCGGGCCAAGTGGATCCGACCGACCGCCGTGTCATCCTCCGTCAGTGGCGTCATCAGATGCGGTGTGGAGCGACATGTAGGCAGTAGACGGCTGTAGCGGTCGTTGTCGGGTTTCTTGACCTTGGAACGTCTACTAATCAGTCGAATATCTCCTCAGTCCCCTGACGCCGAGTGCACCACGCTTCAGTCCTCCCACAAAGGATAAATCGCTGGCAGTACCGGGAATCGAATCCGGTTGCACCACATGGCAGTCACTTTCGCTGGCCGCTGAGTGTGTCTTCAGTACCACATTGTATCTACACGCGTAAATCGCCGCGCAGGACGAATGTAAGTGTTTGAGAGATGGATTTCACGCCACCACCGGGGAGCCACATGGGGTAAACGACGCTCTACTGTGAGTCGACTCGAATCTGGGGAGACAGGAACCCATTTCTATCAACACTATACAGAGACAAGTGCATCGCAATGGTTTCAGCAGCAGACGACTGACTCTTGTCACCTTATCTTCCCACGGAGTATGGCTGCATACGATGTGTAAGAAGACAATTGGATAAAATGAAATTGAAAGAGACTGATTAACCACTTTTATACACTCTATATTAGGCACTTACACAGTGGCAAATATACGGGGCGAAGCACCTAAAACTCGCACCGCAAATATTGGGGAAATGAACAGTGGTATTGATGTGCGGTTTGGATAGAAAGGATTCATAGTCAGTGAATCATATTGTTAGCCAGTCAGCTGGCTGTAATAGTACATAGAAAGTTTATTTTTGTGCAAACATACACTATTTTAAATGTAACAATGCCTATTCATGCTATCAGACTAAAACTAGGGTAAATTACAATGTCATTGGTGTATGTTGCGTGAATCTAGTACTAGCCGTTTACTAGGTGACACATTTTGGAAAGTTCCCACACCGACAGTTGTTGAATACCGAAGGTAGCACACACTAAAGAACAACGCAAATAGTTCAAATGGCTCTGAGCACTATGGGACTTAACTTCTGAGGTCATCAGTCCCCTAGAACTTAGAACTATTTAAACATAACTAACCTAAGGACATCATACAGATCCATGCCCGAGGCAAGATTCGAACCTGCGACCGTTGCGGTCCCGCGGTTCCACACTGTAGCGCCTAGAACCGCACGGCCACCGCGGCCGACAAAGAACAACACTGATACATACTCTAGTTATGTGGAGCCTGACCAGTAGCGAGACCACTGCCCATCACAGGTTATGTTCAAATTGAATACTAGCAACGGCAATACACGCTTCCAGTCTGGTATGGAACGCCTGCTGTACACATGCTAACATTTCAGCCGAGATGTCCGAGCGGCTGCAGTGATATCATCGGATGTAGCTAGTATGTCTTTGTAGACAGCGCCTTTCAGCTTTCCCCACAGAAGAAAGTCTACAGGCCGCAAATCCGGATAACGGGCCAGCCTAACGTACAGGTCTTCTGCATCTAATCGAAGGATCTGGAATCAATTCGTGGAGTCATTCTGTAGTACTTCGTGAATTATGGATAGTCATTAAGTTGGTACCAAAGGTTCCTCCTAGCCTGCAGAGGAACGTTTTCTAGCATCCGTCGAGGATGGTCTGCTAGGAGGCTGCGATACTTGTGCGCGTTCAGTGTTCCGTCCACGGAACACAGACCAATGAGCTAATGGTTCACTGTCCCTCTCCACGGACGCTGACGTTAGACCTGACGTAGCCAACGGCTATTGTCAACAGACAAATAATGCCTGTTTCGGTGGTTTACCTGGCCATGACAGGTAAATGTGACTTCATCACTAAACAAGAAACATGTGCAGAAGTTAACACGATCCTGACAATCATTCCCACGCAGCCCCTGATGAAGTCGATGTGATAGAGATAGAACCTGTGTCGATGGAGAATGCATAGGACACTTTCCTGACACGTGGGACTTCGTCGTGCGATTTCATGGGAGTTAATGTGTGGGTCAACCGCTACAGCAGCAAGAACATTAAATTTTCCCACGCTGGACTCGCATTCGGGAGGACGACGGTTCAATCCCGTCTCCAGCTATCCTGATTTAGGTTTTCCGTGATTTCCCTAAATCGTTTCAGGCAAATGCCGGGATGGTTCCTTTGAAATGGAACGGCCGATTTCCTTCCCAATCCTTCCCTAACCCGAGCTTGTGCTCCGTCTCTAATGACCTCGTTGTCGACGGGACGTTAAACACTAACCACCACCACCACCACCATTAAATTCTCCCTCTGATGTCGTCAGTTGTTTCCTTCTGTTACCTTGACTAGGTGTTGCACTACACTTTCACGTAACTGGTTGAAGAGGTTGTTAAATGACTGCTGAGATGGTTGGCGCCTATGGGGATATCTCGCAGTGTACACCGTACGAGAACGAACTTTATTCTCCCAACGTTCTCTACATACCGCGAACAAGTCGGATTTTTCTGCAATGGTGAAGCCCATCGCGTTCACTTACGACCTGCTGCTCGGACTGTCACACACTAACTGACTAGCAAGTGGCAATGCGCTCAACGAACAGACAATCAAATTGATTGCTTACAGTGATTGATTGCTTACAGTGTTGTAAGCAAACATTACAACATCGTACCTAATAACTACGCAGGTTCAATAGCAGAAACATGTGTCCCTGTGGGATCTTTTCAAAATACGATATCTCGTAAACGACTCGCAGTAGACTCCTGCAACAAACACCACTGACATTCTAATTTACCCTAGTTTTAGTTTGTTAGTGTGAATAGGCACTGTTCGACTCAAACTAGTGATTGTTTGCAGAAACATTCACATCGTAAGTGTTATTACAATCTATTGATTGGCTAACAATACGGGTCCCTGACTAACAATCCATTATGTGTAAACCGCACATCAATAGCACTTTACATTTCCTCAAAGCTTGCGTTCAAGTTTTAGGTGATCTACCCAGTATAAAAAGAAACGTTGCCATTAAGTAGCGTCGTTTCCAGAATGCAGAATGTCGGTTTCCGGGTGTATATGAATCGAATCTACGCTAATCTATTGTCAACGCATCATTTGTGACAGGAGCAACACAAGTGACTTCACTGTTACGGAACGAGATACCTCAAGGAGACAGCGGGCAAGCACTCGAAAATTTTGACATACGACTTCCCCTGTACGGTGTCCATTTGAAGAAAGGAAGGTGCACTGCCTAGTGAAGGCAGAAATGAATAAGGAGAATAGTGAATTTGTCTGGGAGAGTCGTGAAAAATGAGAGCGCAGCAAACCTTACGGTTCAACGTTCCGTTGCCAACAATGAGAGTCATCTACCCGTAAATCCAGTGGTCCTGAGCGTCACGATTCAATAAGGGCACAGTAACTGAAGAACGGAGCCAACAAAATACCGGACCAGTGAGCTATTAGCCACCAAATGTTATATTTATGTGTCATTCAGGTCCTGCAGCCACTTTATGCAGATACTATAATATCATTTTCCAGGCTCAACTTAGTTATTTGTACTTTGAAGTAAATACAGAAACGGAATCTATGCTTCTTGTACGACAGCGTGCTGAAAGTTAATGCCTACGAACCTTTTTGTGAAACCAATTAGAGCTTTCTCAATAAAACAAATTTTATTAACATTCTACTGCTTTATTCTTCATGTTCACACATTTCTTTCTGAACATAGTCTCTTTGGCGAGGTATGCATTTCTCCCAACGAGAGACCGTTTTGCTGACACAGTCACTGTACAGTGTTTTACATCGTTGACGGAGCTACAACCTCGTCTCTGCTTCAAACGCTCCATTGCTATCAAAGTGAAGTCCTTGAACGAGTTTTGTACACACATGAAAAACAAATAGGTCAAGTCGGTAATGAATGGAGGAAGATCGATGACAGGGAACCCAAGGCGTCGGACTGCTGCAGATGTCGCAACTCTCGTGTGTGTTCTGATTTTATGGTGCTCCAAGTGTAGACGAACTGTTCGGTTCGAAACTGGATTACAGTGCTCTGTTTCTCACGCTCCGACGTAGTTACGTTACACACCAACATGTTAAAAGTTACAATTTGGAGCTCTTTAACGGTAGTGAGTTGCAACTTGCACCAGAGAATGGGAAAAGTCGACAGAGTAACATGCTTATGTAATACCTCTACCGATATTGTGAACAACTAAAAAGTTCCGCTCACTTTGAAGGCACGAGCGGCATGGAAAATGCTGGAAAACAAGAGATATACGTAAAAGGACAGTTTGGATGTACCATCAACGTTTCGGTATTCTTCAAATGCCTGTAATTCAAACGTATCGAGAACGTAGTTTCATATAATGACTTTATAATCTTCTCCATATATTGCAAATTATCTAAGTAGTTTTCGGACGATGTTTTTCCTTCGCTGATGTTAACGACCTACGTATAGCTACAACAGCTTTCTGCAAAGAATTTCACTGCTCTAGTTGTATTTTGCAATGTTACAGCTGCGCCTGCTGGTTAGCTTACCTATTTGTGGTGGCACAGTATAAACGATCTTAAAAATTCTAAGAAGCAGGCCACCTACACTCGACAAAAAATTGAGAGCAAGACTTTTAGTTTCCCTTTCAGTTGCTCATTGTAGTTTTCGACGTTGTCATACAGTCTTCTACGCCGGAACTGTTTCGTGTAATGTCACAATGAGAGGTGAGCTTTTCGTTTAATACGTTACGAAGAATTTCGCTAACTCCCTAATGTTGTCTGATTGTATTCTCTAAATGTTTTCAATTGTCAAATAAATCACACAAAATATTTTCGTTTGAAATTTGTCCATTCCAATGATTTGAAGGGAAAAGAAACATTTATAGCATTTTCTGTATGATATATCTGCTTAGAATTCCTTTTGAAACTCTGTGGAACTCAATACGCTGGCTTTCCATTTTCGTTTCCTAAACGCGTAAGCCGATAGAGAAACTATCCACCAGAAATAATCTCCAAAAGAGGAACGCGAAATTTAAAATGAGACCCAGAACGTTAGTAGCAGCATGTGACAAAGCCGTCAGGAAAATTCACGAGGGAAATCGTTTCGGCGTGAAATGCGCCTGGCGGGAGCGACACACGACAGGCGCGCCGCACAGCTGTGATGGTTGGGTGGTCTACCCTGCAGGCGCGACGACGCGTGCAGCGCGACAGGGCCCGCGCCCGGTGCCGCTTAATATGCGGAAAACTGATTGAAAAGTTTCATTAGCGGCGCGCCGCTGGCTACGCCCGGGCGCGCAAATGGCTGTCCACTGTAGCCCCAGCCGCGGATGCGTGCGCGGACCGGGAATTGGGATAAATAAACAATAGCCGTGGGCGGCGAGTTCAGTCCCGGCCCGGCGCTTCTGGCATTAATGCCGCTCTCGGGGATCGGTGCCAGGAGTTATTCCATCACCCCATCACCGTGACTGTCTGTTGCTTTTTGCTTCAGTTGATTTAATCTAAAAGTTCTTTCCTTAAAGAGCACCTGGTGATATGGAAGCGGGTCTTGTTTTCCCTTCGCTTTCATCCTTTGTGCCTAATACAATGATTGAAGTAGGAACTGCTACACAATGCGTCACAGGGCCGATGTGTATCACATTTTAAGGAAATTTGCATCAAGTAAAGGTCAATAAATGACTAGACTTTTATTCCATTCAGAATTTGATGAATTATAGACCCATGTCATTGACGTCCATTCGCAGTAGTAAGTGGTCAAAAGTATCCAGACTAGTATTGGTGAACATTAATGTGGTCCTTGAACTTGCTGAGGAAACTTACAATTAAGTGTCTGAATCAAGATCCGAAACTAGAGAAGGCTGGACGGTTGGGGCGGTGGGGACGGTGGGGTCCGGAGCGAAGTTGGCATTGTAACTCACCCCCCATACTGTCCCATTGGGTTCAGGTCTTGCCAGCCAGTCCATTTCAGGAATTCCATTGTACAAAAACCGTTATGTCACAGATGCTACTTTCATAGTGTACGCTGCCAAGCTAATACAATCACCTTCTCTGAACTGTTCCTCTAGTGTACGCAAAACACAACACTGTAAAGTATTTTCATATCCTTCCACATTTAGCATTTTTTAAGCTCAATAGCGTGATCACATGCTAACCACGGGAAACCCGATCTCCTCCTTACTTTTCTATTGACACTTCACTTGATAGTAGGTCACGTTTTCCGGGCATTCGCCAAACTCAAACCGTTCCATCAAAATGCCATTGGTTATCCTATGATACATCATCCTAGATCATTTGTTTTGATTTCCACTGTCCAGTACCATACAACCATTACGGTTACAGAAAGTATCTCTTTTGTGAAACCCAACGTCTTTTTCATTCATAAGAAGTAATTAGAGCTATCTATGAGGGATCTAGAGTTGATTCCATATTCCTAGTTTTCAAGAAATATTTGACACTGTTCATCAGAATCAGCTTGTATTCTCAGCTGTGCAAAGGGATTCGCAAGTCACTGTCAGAAAATTCACAGTTCTTAGTAATAGACTGGAAGATGTCTAGTGAAATCGAAGTGGCATCTGAGATCCCCAACGAATTGTTATAGGTACTCTGCTGTTCTTTATATGAACGGTTTAGAAGACAATCTGATTAGCCTTCTTAGATTGTTTACAATTGATCCTATCGTTACCGTCTAGTAAAGTCGTCAGAGGATAGAAACGAATTGCAAAATGATTTAGACAAGGTATCTTCATCGTACGAAAAATGAATAGTTAGGTCCTTCAGATGTGTACTAAATTCCTTAAAATTTCGGTTGCATAGTAAGTAATACAAATTTCAATTTTTGAAATTAACCAATTACATAGAGATTATAATTGGAAATAACATAAACTGGAACAGTGACATAGAAACTGTTATGGAGAGGCTGAACCAAATATTAATTTATATTGGAAAGACTCTTAAAATGATGCAACATATTCATTAAAGAACTGTCTACACTTTGTTTGACTGTTCTCTTCTAGAGTACTGCTGCGCGGTATGGGACCCTTACCAGATAGGTGACGGACACTGATAAATCCAAAGCAGACCAGCTTGCTTGACATTGTCGCGAAACATGGAAGGGAACGTCACAGGCATCATAAGGTTTTTGAGGTTGCAGTAAACCATGGTGTAACAGCACTGTCTTAATGTGATTGCTTCGGGTTATTGACTGTTTGGCGTATTTAGCATCTCCGCTCCGTTGTCTTCTAAGATGAACTTGAAATATATTGTCTTATATTCTTGGTACTTCCACAGCATCTCAACGACTGCACTTTTCTCTCCTGCATCGGTATTCAAAATAACATCTTCTTCTCAAGGCATTAGTACTTTATAGCAACAATAAGGAAACAATCATTTTACAGAAGGTTCGCTCTGCTACTTGGCTCTCAACATAAAATTAAAGCACGGCAATATACTATATAATACTATATATAAATGTTGTTTTCCTCTCTTATCCATTCCATTACCTTGCATATGTATAAAAATAAAAGAATGTTAATAGAGCTGTAAACGTATTTTAATATACAGGATGTCCCACTTATCTTGACCACCATAAATAATTGTTTGTACAGATGCAAATTACAAAATTTTTCAAGCAAATCCTCTTTAGCCGTCCAGGGGACATCAATCAGCATGATTGCCTTCGTTGTAACTTTGTTTTTTACAAGTATATGAACTGCGGTATGACTTTTTTAAATTTCACCCTGTATTTTTTATTCGGTAATTTATTTCCTCTCCTAAATATCTATTCAAAAATGTATCACAGTGTAACATTCAATCATGGTCATTGATCTCCCCCTGACAGCTAAAGAACATTTGCTTGAAAAATTTTGTAATTTGCATCTGGACAAACCATTATTTATGGTGGTCAAGCTAAGTGGGATAACCTGTATATTAAAATACGTTTACAGCTCTAGTAACAATCTATTTATATATATATATATATATATATATATATATATATATATATATATATATATATATATATACAAGGTAATGGAATAGGTAAGAGAGGAAAATACCATTTATATGTAGTACTTTACAATTATTCCCGTGCAATATTAAGTTGGTGGAAAGGCTGTGTAGCAATAGTTGAAGCGGTTGAAATGCTTCAGTCACAGTGCTACATGGATCAGTTACTGTCATATAAGAAATTCTTACGTTTCTAAATAAAAATGCGTAGTAATTTATTTTTGTACAAGGATCGAATTTCCACTCGCCATGTGGGATCTTTGTCGCTTCCTGCCCTGAAAGTTTTTTTCGGTTCACCAGTGGAGCCTTATCATAGGTAGGCACAAGATATGTTATGTACTGTTACAGAACGTTATTACGGACGATTTATATGTGGAAATATTTAATTTTGGGCTCCGTTGTGCCTTGCACAAAGTGTGGTACGTAACCTGAAACTTACGCAATAGTTGCACTTTTCTAGTGCATACTTATTTTGACGTGTAATAGAGACATTATAGGTGTGGAAATACTGAAAATGCCACCAATATTGTCAATATCTTCGTGCATTTTTGGTAAATGATTCAGGCGATTAAGATACTTTTGAAGAATGTTGTATTTCACACAGTTCAGGTCATTCATTTACTTTCGAATACGGCAAAAATTTATGGAATCACGTCGTTACGATACTGTAGAATATGACGCCAAATTTTTAATGTCTGGTCATTTGGATACTTTTGAACAACTGAAAAACAGTCTGGCTGTCACAACTGCAGATATCACTTGTAAATTAACCGCTGGCTAAATATTGAGTGCTGTGCTATAAGAGGTATATCGAAAAGGCAATAATTTTGTAGCAGTGGAAGTAGGGAAGACGTGAAGCACATAGCTGCGAAAATGTGAACAGCGCATCCTAATATGCAATCTACTCCATAAACAGAGAAAACTAATATAATAATAACCAATTATTTGAATTAACTATCTTAAAGGCTAATGGTAAACACAAATTCAACACCAAAGCGACATGTACTTATACTATAATCCATACGAAATGTTGCCGTCCTGAAAACCATATGTAACCTTATTTTCAGTGACGGTTGCGTAGGATAATCCTACTACCTTTAGCACAGGACAAGATCGTTACGGATATTGAGATCTTGGGGTAGGTGTTAGACGCAAATGGTTACGACAGCTCTACTGTTCTACGTATGTACAACAAATTAATGTGCAGACAACACGGATCTAAATTAGGGAATAAGTGTCATTTTGTCAGTGTGAGAATACCGTGGTTCACTTTCTGATAAAACTGAAATGTCCCTACATACCTCAAAAGTCGTCTTCGAACCGAAAATACATTGAGACAAAGTCTTTGTCATAACATCTCATAGGGATAAAGTGAGTATTTACACTCCAGTGTTTATAAGGAGCGATAATTGCCAAATGTACTATATTACATACAAATCTCGCTTCACCAAGCATATGCTAGCGCAAAGTAAAGCTGCACTAGGTCCCCATTTGACAAGGCATAACCACGAATTCAAGAGTACTTACAATAACATGGAAATTTTGCATGGAGCAAACAAGGGACAGTGTGCTAACATGACTGAAGAATTTGAAATTTATACCGCCAGAAGGAAAGAATCAGACAAGATTCTTAAGGAATAGTATGAATATTTCCGTAACGCTTAGCGTAAGATTTACGATGATGTTCTCCAGTAGGTGTGCAGTGCCTGATGTTCTTCCCTATTCCGACGCAGACAGCAGCCTATCTCATGCATCAACACACTAATGCATCGCTCATCACTCCATCTGTAGTGGTAGGTAATGCTATATAACGGCCACTATTTTCTCAAAATATTATCGTTTAACATGTTCGTTTTGTTGTAGTATTTAATTGATAAAAGCCACAGTTACATTTCTAAAAATGTTCCTTCTATTCTCCAGGCTTTTTAAGGTTCTGTGCCGGCAATTTGGAAAAACAGAACCCTCACAGGGCCGCTTTGTTGTCCTTCTATCTCTCCAACTGTTAAGAATCCCTTTCCTCAGGATCGGATACACGTATCAAGTTTAAATTTTTGTCACGTACCAGTATCAATGGTCACTTGGCAGTGTAAAAATTTAAAGCCTCTAAGTCAATTCAGCCAAAACATACGGCCATTTATTTCACATATTTCGGTAATAGATAACTCATCAAACCTCTCGTAGACCTAGAGCCATGAAATTTGAGAAGAACCAAGGGTTCACAGCACAAGTAAAGGAAAAAATTCGAAAATTGTTAATTTATAATTATATCACACAATAGGATATTTTTTATCATTTTTAATGCATCTGTCTGTTCATCTGTTAAGATCACGTTTTCTCGTGAACAGACTGGCGTGTCCAAATAACTGTCACTTGCTAGGTTCTATACTCCCTTGACGGTCTATGAAATTTAAGCATCTGGTTCAATGCAGACCAAAGGTTCGACAAATAATTTCGCACATTTTGACACTCGAAAATTCACTCATCAAATCTATGGGGTGTTTCCCTTTGTCCTACAATCTTTTTATCACTTTTATCCAACTATCTGTCTGTCCGTATGATAAGGCCCATTTTTCGGGTAAAGATTTTGGCACATGAACTTCAGGTACATTTAGGCTACTAAGTTCTATGCTCCCTTGGCGGTGTATAAAAATTAAGCGTCATAGTCAATCGTATTTAAAAGGATTCGACCATTTACGTCACATATTTTAACAATCGGAAACTCACTCAAAAAAACCTGCAAGCTACTTCCAGTTGACATAGAATCATGAATTTTTACAAGAGGCAAGGTTTCACAGTAAGAGTAACGTAAAAAATCTGAAAAGTGTTGAATTCTAATTATATTGCATAAAAATATCTTTTGCCGTTACAACATACATAGCACATATGGTCGTTTAGGATCATAATGGACAAATATTACTGCATGCAAACATAAAATATAAGTTGTAGTCATGTTTTAGTAAGTAAATAAAAATATTTTATTAAATCTTCTACATCAACATATATAAAATGAAGTCCCTTGCTCGCCTCCTTTGGATGTCGGAACTAGTCTGAGGAACTACTGTAGAGATTTTGATACGGTGTTAGAATTAACGGGACCGTATCAGTGTGTGTATGGAAAAGAGGCAAAAATCCGCGGAGACTGTCATTTCCCAGGATGGATGAACTATATATACATGTAGATAAATAAGGTTGCGCGGAATCCTCACTACGCTAGGCCCACTCGCGCTAGGCTCATTTTTTTAACTTACAGTAAGAGTGTTTTCTGTTTTTTTGTTTCTGTTTACTAATGCTAGAGAAAATTCTTAGAGCTGTATTTTAACACATGGTGGAGCCAAGCTAGGCTAGTTAAATATATTCGTTAACCTGGCAGACATCAATGAAAGTCTACAAAGCACAGCTTTTAATTACAGCTGTACGCTACCTTTTCTTGTGGAACACGTGATACATATCGGAATGTGTTTAATTCTGAATTTTCCTGATTTTATCCCATCTTATGATGGAGGAATCTCTATTTCAATGTTCAAGCCTATGACAAATACACACATCATGTGCCTATGCGAAATTTTTTCCCCACAACATCAGATGTATTTTGCGTTAGTTTTTCACTACTGTTAACAAACTGCACCTCGGGAGACAGATACGGTTTCCTGACATTTTATTGTTATTATTACGAATTTTTTATGCCAGTGGGGTAATGTCATACCTTCGTAGTTCTTTATTGTTGTTGCCTTTTTTACTGTTTTACCTTTAGATCTGAAGATAATCTACAGTGCAGATTGATAACAGCAGTCGGTAGTAAGAAATTTTGATCCATACGATGTTTGTTCATTTGTCAGAAGAATATAGATCGTGATTTGTAAACATGTTATCGATTATGAGAAAATTTGATGTGCTACTTTCTTGTAATGTTCTACACAGGAGTATGTGAAACAGTAGCTAGAGATGGTGTCCGCAAAACCATCACACATCGGAAAAAAGCGCTAAATCTTTTATTGGGAACGTCAACACATGCTCCTTTTTCACGCACTGATCGTAACATAGTTTTTGGTGTGATACAGCTTGATAACGACCACGAGCTCTCCGTATGAAATACAGTGCTTTTTTTAAAAATAAAACGCCAACCTACAGAAAAATACCTATTTTAAAATATTGTGATTCCCTAATAGTCTGGCAACTATCGTTTGGTGTAGATATATTTATAGTGGGGCACTTCTCGGAAGATAATACGTTAGCAAGCTTGATTACTCCACTGAATAACAGCTGTATTTATTCACTTATGAATACATTGGAGTACACACAATGCAGTGAATCGATCAGAACAGTCCAGTTATTGGAAAACCGAGGCCTTCGATTCATTACTTGTTCACTGGGAACTTGTAGTTTGTGTGCAAAGGACTTCGCTTACATGCCATAATGGAATGCAGCTCAAGTGTTTGGGTCGAATTCAGTCGGACTAAGAGGTCATCCCGCTTATACCAACAAGGACAGAGCTAATGTGCCGCTGGCTCCTTTGACTGACAGGGCGTTGGAGCATAAATGCTGAAAAGTTTTAACTGATAGGCAATAGATGCTGGTGCCGCTTATCTCACGAAAACTCGTTTAGAGAACGATTAGCGCAGAATTTCGGGGCAGAGAGTACAAAAATTCTTCGACCTCTACCCATCGATCCGGCAGAGACCGAGAAAACGGGACTAATAGCATCTCTCACACTGATGATTATTGTGTTCTCTATACAGGAATAGAATGTGGAGAACCTTTAGTGTACGTTTCGCAAAGAGACACTGTGGTGTCACAGAGAGACTTGACGACTTTTTCCCCATATGAAGAAAGATAATTACCAAAAGATAGCGTGTACTGTAGCATGCTTAAGTGAAACAAGACTTAATTTTATTGGAATCAACATATCTATAATGCAGTGATGCATGAACGTTATTACACAGTTGATCTCTTGCTATAAAGGGCTTGCATGGAATTAGGTCTACGTCGCTGAGTTGTGCTAATAAGAGTGTCTGATTTACGTGTGTAGACTGAATGTTCATTAAAGTTTAAAAAATAAATTGCGTATTACGCCTACGTTATTTTAACATCCTCCTTCATTTTGTATAAAAACAATAAAGCGATTTCAACCATTAAAAGTGAGGAAATTAAATGCGGAAGCCTTTCATTTGGTCCGCAATTATTTCACAAGCCGTTTTGTGTGTAATTACTATTTGCATATCACATCATTGGAACTAGCTGTCAATTATTTTTCTCGAAGTACAATTATTAGAAAAGGAAATTTCATTTCTTTTCACCGTCAGTAAATTACGAAACGAATTGTTTCCTAGCCAACTGTGGACCGTAACTATTCTCCAGTGTCAAAAGTAAATGAAATTTAGCAGTATTATTATCGGCCTTAATTTTTACAAAAGTGATTTAGATAAAACAAAAGGGTATCAGGCTCTACGTTCCTTAGACCGATACCACCAGAGATAAAGTTTTCAGAATAATTTTGTATAAAAGTTCATGCTCCTGAATATCGTTTACAGAATACGATGCAAATCTCATGAAATTAAGTGCGGTAATTTTGTAACACAACTTGCAACTCACGTTTTTTTTGCTATTCCCAGAAGAGTAGCGGAGTAGAGTAGCATACGTGTATGTCGCACGGAAGAAAAAATTCAGAACTGATGATTCTGGCGTTATCGTATCAGGTCGCTTGTATGTCATAGTGGCAGTCGAGCGAAATAGCTATATAGGGACACATTTATTTCTTACAGATCCCTTGGCTGAACCTACATTACGCGCTTCCCAGGTGAAATATCATGACAACTAATCCTCAGTTTTAGAACAGTTTTCGAATTAAAGGCCTGCTATGACACGTTTCAGGTTGGTTGTGTAGTTTTATAATATTTTAGTATAGGAGTTATTGTGTGATGAGAAGTAAAAATAGGCAACGAACTGAAATCATTAAGGTATTCAATACGATTTATCAACATGACTATGACAACTATTTTTTTTTTAGTAACTAGAGGTTCACATGCATGCACGAATAAATCGTTCAGTTAAAAAAATTACTTATTGCAAAAATAAGTAAACAGGTTTTTCAGGCGAATGCGAGATGGCAAAAAGAATTTCTTATATATATACGAGCGGGGTTTCTACGGCTGCCGCCGCCTCTCGCATCCCAATCGCCATCGTTCACGGTCATTCCTGTCTCCTTCATTAAGACCTATCGCCGCCATTGCTTTGTTGACGTCGTCTTTGCACGCGTCTACCACACTTTCGTCTTTGATGTGGAGTCCATTGCCATACCCGTTTTGGCCGTCTTGTGTCTGGCATACGCTGTAAGTGACCACACCAGAGTAGGTGCATCCTTTCTATGTAGTCTAGGATTGTGCTTTTGACATTCATAACCTCTCTGATCTTATCATTTATAATATGGTCAAGTTTGGAGTATCCACAACTACGTCTCCAGAAATCCATCTCGACAGCCAGCAGCCGATCTTTCTGCCTCTGAGTTAGTTCACACAACTCTGCACCATATGTTGTACTTCCAATAATTGTGTGGTAGATGGTATGTTTTGTTCTGCGCGTTATACACTCCTGGAAATTGAAATAAGAACACCGTGAATTCATTGTCCCAGGAAGGGGAAACTTTATTGACACATTCCTGGGGTCAGATACATCACATGATCACACTGACAGAACCACAGGCACATAGACACAGGCAACAGAGCATGCACAATGTCGGCACTAGTACAGTGTATATCCACCTTTCGCAGCAATGCAGGCTGCTATTCTCCCATGGAGACGATCGTAGAGATGCTGGATGTAGTCCTGTGGAACGGCTTGCCATGCCATTTCCACCTGGCGCCTCAGTTGGACCAGCGTTCGTGCTGGACGTGCAGACCTCGTGAGACGACGCTTCATCCAGTCCCAAACATGCTCAATGGGGGACAGATCCGGAGATCTTGCTGGCCAGGGTAGTTGACTTACACCTTCTAGAGCACGTTGGGTGGCACGGGATACATGCGGACGTGCGTTGTCCTGTTGGAACAGCAAGTTCCCTTGCCGGTCTAGGAATGGTAGAACGATGGGTTCGATGACGGTTTGGATGTACCGTGCACTATTCAGTGTCCCCTCGACGATCACCAGTGGTGTACGGCCAGTGTAGGAGATCGCTCCCCACACCATGATGCCGGGTGTTGGCCCTGTGTGCCTCGGTCGTATGCAGTCCTGATTGTGGCGCTCACCTGCACGGCGCCAAACACGCATACGACCATCATTGGCACCAAGGCAGAAGCGACTCTCATCGCTGAAGACGACACGTCTCCATTCGTCCCTCCATTCACGCCTGTCGCGACACCACTGGAGGCGGGCTGCACGATGTTGGGGCGTGAGCGGAAGACGGCCTAACGGTGTGCGAGACCGTAGCCCAGCTCATGGAGACGGTTGCGAATGGTCCTCGCCGATACCCCAGGAGCAACAGTGTCCCTAATTTGCTGGGAAGTGGCGGTGCGGTCCCCTACGGCACTGCGTAGGATCCTACGGTCTTGGCGTGCATCCGTGCGTCGCTGCGGTCCGGTCCCAGGTCGACGGGCACGTGCACCTTCCGCCGACCACTGGCGACAACATCGATGTACTGTGGAGACCTCACGCCCCACGTGTTGAGCAATTCGGCGGTACGTCCACCCGGCCTCCCGCATGGTCACTATACGCCCTCGCTCAAAGTCCGTCATCTGCACATACAGTTCACGTCCACACTGTCGCGGCATGCTACCAGTGTTAAAGACTGCGATGGAGCTCCGTATGCCACGGCAAACTGGCTGACACTGACGGCGGCGGTGCACAAATGCTGCGCAGCTAGCGCCATTCGACGGCCAACACCGCGGTTCCTGGTGTGTCCGCTGTGCCGTGCGTGTGATCATTGCTTGTACAGGCCTCTCGCAGTGTCCGGAGCAAGTATGGTGGGTCTGACACACCGGTGTCAATGTGTTCTTTTTTCCATTTCCAGGAGTGTAATTACTACCTGAAGGTGACACAGACAAGCACTATCGTTTTTGTTCAGCAGCGAAAAGAGTAGCCATGTGTTTCAAGTGGCCGAAAGCTCTACCAGTCAGCATCATAGTAGAGAAAGAGCCAGCGACGGGAACCAGCTACTAAATTGGTTTTACTATCGAGTAAAAACACTAAGGTTTTTATCTTCTACTTTTCAGTGAAGCCCAAACCCTGTTCTACTTCAGTAAGAAATGGGCGTGTAAGAGGGGAAGGCATCCAGTCGAAACATTGCTTATATAAACGAGTTATCACCCCAACTGCTATATGTATCAATGAATGAGTATAATAGTAGCATAGCTATATTCTGCATTAATGGTGTTTCTGGAGCTAGAGCTGATCTCCTTGTGAAACGTCCACACCACAAACGTAAAGGCCGCAAGATAATCACGGCCCGACAAGCTATGCAGCTTGGTAGGCATTTTTGTGTGCTTTACACTTTTATGTTGAAACAATAACAAAGAAAAGTAAAGAAATGTACAGAAATGAGAGCGGATATCTGAGAGGAATGCTATGTTTCAAACTCTTTTGAGTAGCTGTGGAACAGTTTTAAAATAATTATGTAACTGAATGTACTAGATTCTCGGCACTTTAAAACAATCACTCATCATAAGAAAACAGGAAACCACATTTCTACAAACCAGGAGAGTGTTTATGAAACTGTGTATTTGAGCAGAGGACCGAGTATGAGTGGGAAGTAACGAGCAAAAAACCAGAAACAATGATACACCAAGGGTTTGGCATTGAATTTGTAATATTTATTATCTTTTTACTTTATATACTATATTACTGGAGAGTATCACAAACTGCAAAACCATCCCTGACACGAGCCCCGCTTTCGAAACTTCTTAAAGTGTTCGTTATTGTAAACGGGCCCACCTGGACCAAGTGAAACGAGTCATCTACTGCGCATGACATTAGTGGACTGAGTGCAGTTGACTTCTCATGAACAAAGATCCTCCTGAAGGCGATCACCTACAAAAGGGTTTTAAATTTATATGGACAGCGAAGTGTACAGCTATTATTCCATAATATATTTTGTAAGGATGCAAAAACTAAATATGACGAGGCAGTCATGAACACAACGATAGAGTGGCAAGACTTTCCCTCAGTTTGCCAGTGGATTTCCTCCCTTTCTTCACTTTGGTTTAGTTAGAACATATGTATGAATTCCATGACCCAGGAACGCCGGTCGTAGGTTTGTGATATATGGAATCACCCTCAGTATGCCAACTGCTCAAAGAGGGTGGATGAGTGGACAGAGTTTCAGGGTCACCTCTTGGCCTAGGGATGGGCCAATGACTGACGACGTGAAGATGCGGAAAGTAATGGAATCTACTGCATCGAAGACTCAAAAGTGTATAAGTACATGGCATGTGGTATGTAACTGAGGAAGTGTCATCATCATCACCGTATTGTCAAAGTATTCAAGGTTGGTCGCCCATTTGGATTTCAGATGATGATGATGATGATGTCTGGTTTGTGGGGCGCTCAACTGCGCGGTTATCAGTGCCTGTACAATGTCCCAATCTTTACACAGTCCAATTTTAGCCACATTAAGAAATGACGATGATGGTGCAATGATGGAGACAACACAAACGCCCAGACCCCGTTCTGAGAAAATCCTCAACCCGGCCAGGAATCGAACCCGGGACCCCACGATCCAGAGGCAGGAACACTAGCCTAGCCACTAGACCACGAGCTGCGGACTTGGATTTCAGGGAGGGGCCTGCCAAGAGGGAGGTAACTATGGGAAAAATGAATTTTCAGCGAAAGAGTAACGTTGTGTTTGTCGGAGCGAGGGATGTCACTAGCCTGAATGTTGTAGGGAAAGTAGAAAATATTAAAAAAAGCAGTGCAGTTACTGAACGTGGATGTATCAAAACACTGTGAAGTAAGATGGAAATAAGGTAAAGCTCTCTGGTCAGACGAGGATAGGGCCGTATCAACAGCAGTAGAAAATGGTACAGGCCGAGTAGGATTCGCTATGAATAGGAAAGTAAAGCACAGAGTGTGTTACACTGAGCAGTTCCGTGACGGGATTGCTCTCATCAGAATCGACAGAAAACCAACGCCAACAACAATAACTCGCGTATAGATGCTGATTTAACAAGCAGAAGTTGAAAAGACAGAGTAAGCATATGAGGATATCCAACGGATAATTTAGCATTAGAGAGAGATGATAATCTAATAACCATGTGAGATAGGAACGCGTTAGTAGGCGAAGGACTAGAAGGCAAAGCGTTGCGGGAGATGATGGGCTTCGTAGTGGGAATAAGAGAGGAGAAAGAGCACTTCAAAAATGGTTCAAATGGCCCTGAGCACTATGGAACTTAACTGATAAGGTCATCAGTCCCATAGAACATAGAACTATTTAACCTAAGGACATCACACACATTCATGCCCGAGGCAGGATTCGAACCTGCGACCTAGCGGTCGCGCGGTTCCACACTGTAGCGCCTAGAACCGATCGGCCAACCCGGCTGGCAAAGAATACTTCAGTTACACAATAAATTACAGTCAATAGTAGCGAAAACATTGTTCAAAAATCACAGGAGTATGAGATGTACCTGGAAAAGGCATAGAAACAAAGGAACGTTCCATCTGGATTAGATAGTAGTCTTACAGGTATCGTAACCAGGTATTGGGTTTTCAGGTATACACAAGGGCAGCTGTACACCCAGACACGATTTAGTAATGACGAAGAGTCGATTCTAGTTTAAGAGAATTGTTCAGAAGAAACAATGTGGAAAGAAGTGGAAAATTGAAGCAATGAAGAATGGTTTTTAAAGGGTGTTCTTATTGCAATAATGAAGACCACATTGTGTGATTTAGATTAAGATGAATAGTCACCTTTAAAAGGGGCGTTCACAGAAGCTGGATAGACAAATATAGGAACAAGGATTATGACAGTGTTTCAGTTGATCGAAGAATTTAGGAAGTAGAAAAATTTTCAGAAAAAGAGGGGAATAAAGCAATGTTTCACTTAGAAATGAAATAAATAGGAAAGGTGGGGAAGCTAAGGCGAAATGTCTGCAGGAAATACGTGAGGAAATCGAAAAAGAAGAGACCATCGGCAGAACTGTTTTGCCATACAGAAAAATCAAAACAAGTTTAATGGTTCACTACTTTTCTACAGACGTATCCTGATGTTCAATCTAAAAAGAAATTTCCCGTAGATAAAACCTCATGTTTGACGCGAGCGAGCTTCTTTTATCAAGGAACTGAACTGAGGAAGAAATTTCTGAGGATGTACGTTGGAATAGGTATGAAGCACAGCATTGTACCGCACTGGATTATGTAGTGCGGAGATACAGGGAACAAGAGACTCTGAGCTTTTTAGCTGTAATTTTATAGAAGGTTTCTGAAAATTAAGTTCACTAATATAAAGTGAGAGATGCGGAGGTTGAGGATAGGTGCGGAAAGGAATGCGTGGAAAGTACTTTTGCAAGGTTTGTCATTATAGGTCATGTGGTAAGACAGCAGCGAATAACATCCATGATTCTTGAAGGAGCCTTAGAGGACAAAACCTGCAGGAGAAGAAGAAATTAAGGTACATTCAACAAATGACTGAACACGATGGATGTGTAAGTGCTACTCTGAAAAGAAAAGGTTGATATAGAAGAGCAGATAATTCATGATGTACCTCATCAAAAATTGCAAAAGACTGATCACATAAAAGAAGGGGAAAATGTAAGAAATGTAGAGATATCAGGTGACTGAGAAAAGTAATCTGAATTACCAGAAGGAACATCTACGGAAAAGGTCTGATGCGAGCAATGTAAATTTAATTTTGGCCTGCAAGAAGCAATGGAAGGGCTGTTTTTAGAGGAAGAAGGTGACTAGAATCAATTTTTTGGATGACCATAATAAATATAGCAATGACCATTCCAGCGTAAGATACCTTCGGTGTGTAGACTCCATGAGTGTTTTCCTAATCACACACACAACTGGACTATCATCAAACAGTGGCGTAGACAAGCAGTTTGGCACCTGGTGTGAACTTCTAGTTTTAACTTATCGCCCCCCCCCCACCCCACCCCACCCTGCCACGCCTCGCTTCACTGCCCGTAACCAATCCCACCAACCCGTACAAAAATATGAAATAATTATTTTTAAGGGAAGAAATGGTTTGCTACAAGTAATTTAGTAAGCAAAGTATACCCTTAAGTATTTTGTAAACAGATTTTTCGAAAGGAAAAAAATAAGTAAAGCGTATTTTTATAACTATCACGGTTTCATTGACTATTAATGAAACAGTAGAAGTAACCAGCGATCTTCTTGGTGACAGATGACTTTAACAAACAGAATCTACATGATTGGCTGTCCAGTTCATACAGTACGAAGGATGTTTAAATACATGTGTTACAACTACGAAAATGTAAAACTGAAGGAAAAGTCCGGTAGTCCGTTGTTGCTGTATATATTTAAGTCGATTAGAGACTAACACAACCGGTTTCGCAACTTTTAAGTTCCATCTTCTGATGTATCTCTGTCCAGAAAATTTTATAAATTAATGATTTGATAATGGAGAATTGAAGTTACATGAGATATAATAAGTGAATAGACGTAAACCAGGAAAAAACTATAACACATCCAGTTAGAAAACTAGGTATGGATCACATACGCCCCACAAAAAACGGACCTACGAGTATTTAATAAATAAAATTTGTAGTTTAATATCATAAGGAGGTTACTTAGAAATACTATGTCACATGGTGTAGAGAGTTGTTACAAAACGCCGCACAATAACCGTTGGCAAAGCTAAGGGTTTTCAGCTTTCCTCAGTTGAAAGGAAAGTATATCAATGATGAATGTCCAGTCTAAAGACAAGTAATATAATTAAGAATCAGAAACGTATTGGAAACAGAACAATATGAGTTCAAAAATTGATTAATTTTCATTAATTTTCTGAGAGGAAAGCAACGCAAACACGTTCTGACATTTTAAAAAACTCAAATTCACATTGACAGTTATATACTGCACTTATAAATCGGACTATATCAGTACTGCACAATGCATTTAACAATAAAAAAATATGAAAACAAGTTCACTAATTATCGATGGCACCCTGGGGCCTTGTTTGCAGAGCATAGTATTTCGAAGGATGGTTTAGTGTTAGAAACAGACACTTTCAGTTCCTTTTCTGTGTTTGGCTGAGAGCTATATTTCGCTTTCAACACAGCCAACGAAAAACTCCGGTTCTACACTCTGCAGCCCCCTGAGGTAGTCCATCAATGTTTCGCTCGCTACCTGTTAAGAAAGAGAATGATGGAGGGTCAACGGTTCTAGTATTGCCAATGTAGAGATTCGGTGTTACGAAACAGCAATAAATTCTCGGTCATTTGTGAGGTTTATAGCTTTGTAGCTTTAGCATCAATATCACATGAGGAAGGATAGAGAACCATGAAAACTGTGACTGAAAGTTGGGTCATGAATAATGAAAGGTTGAGAAACGCTGACTTAAGTGATTGACTTGCACTGAGGATGACAAAGACATTTTACTTAACATACAGACGAATTTATAAAATTTCAGGTATATTTGTAAATGAGTGAAAATGACACAACTAATACACTTTTTTTGTGTTGAACAGTATGAGTACGTATACGAGACAGATCAAGGAGCTAAGAGAAGACAATGAAACGGTCCATTTTTGAATTACCTAGTATAGACCACTGTGCTGTAATTCATTGTCTTCAGATGTATTCCTTCCCTCTGGAGGAGAGTGAGAAGAGTGAGAAAGATTAATTTTGTTTCTTAGTTTTCCATTTACGTAAGTGCCCGAATACTTCCCTCATTCTATTCGACTACTCATTGCAGATTTGACTTCTTCAGCGACTGTGTACTTTAGCTGCACTAATAGCAGACTGCATATCAAAATATACATCTTTACTCTGTAGTCCACTGTGAAGTCCATGGCAGAGGGTACGTCCTATTGCATCAATTATAAAAGTTTTCCTCCCGTCCATCTACGTAAGGAGTGTGAGATGATTGACTGTTTAAACGCCTATGTCGTGCTGTAATTAATCTAATCTTGTCCTCACGAGCACTAAGGGAGTGATGTACTGGGGTTTGTAGGACATTTTTAGATCATAGGTAGGCTTTCTCGTATGTGCTAGTTCAGTTCTTTCAACATCTCTGTGACTTTCTGCGATGGATCAAGCAGTGTGGATAACAGGATGGATGACAAAAGTGGTTGGCAAGCAATCTCCTTTGCAAACCCACTGCATTTCGCCGTTATTCTCACAATAAATCGACGTCTGCTGTCTGCCTTACCCACGACTTAGCCCACTTCACCATTCCGTTTCATATCCCTAGAAAGTGTTACACCCATGTATTTGTATGAGTTTACCGATTCCACTTTGACTCGTTGATACTGTACTGATCAACTACGCTTTTCTTCGCTTAGGGAAGTGCCCAGTTTTACATTTCTAAACATTTGAAGAAAGTTGCCAATCTGTGCACCATTTTGAAATCTTATCATGACATGACTGAATAATGTTGCAGCTTGTTTCTAACTATACTTCATGGTAGATCACTGCATCATCTACGGAAAGTCTCAGGTTACTACTAGTATCGTCCACAAGATCATTAATACGCAACATGAACAGCAAGGGAACCAACACACTTCCTCGGAGTACAGCTGAAGTTATGTCTATATCTGTCGATGATTCTCCATCTTGGATAATGTGTGTCCTCCATATCAAAAAATCTTCATTTTTGTCGTTAATTTCTGTTTATACTGCATACGAACATAAATTAGATAATTAGCTTACTTAGTAAAACGATTTTAGTAAGTCGATGAATACTGCATCTACTTGACTGCCTTGAGGCATGACTTTCAGTACCTAAAATGAGAAAGGCGTGAGTTGGGTTTCACGTGATCGAGGTTTTCGAAACCCGTGCTGGTTGGCATTTAGGATGTCATTCTGTTCAAGATACCATGTCATGTTTGAACTCAGAATATATTCTAAGATTCTACAACAAATGGTTGTCATGGTTATTGGATGGTAGTTTTGTAGATCATTTCTGCTACTCTTGTACTTGGATGCTGCTTGTGCTTTTTTCCAACTACTGGGAAGAGCCTCTGTTCGCGATATCTTCATAAATTACAGTTAGCAGAAGGGCTAACTCAGCTGCTAATAGAGTATTGATTCTGACAAGAATTCTGTCTGGCCCTGGGGCTCTGTTCAGTTTTAACGATTTCGGTTGTTTCTCAACGCCACTGAAACTGATACCTGTTTCGTTCAGCGTTTCAGTGGTACAAGAATTCAGTTCTTTTATTACTCTTGCGTTTTCCTCTTTAAAGGACCTTTTCGTGCCTTGTCCAAGAGTGACTGAACACTAACTTCGATGGCACTAATAGGTTTTACATACGACGAGAATTTCATAGGGTTTCGTCCACCTGACATAAGAACTACGAGCAACAATAGTGAATAGCCAAGTGCTGGATTGTACTGCCAGCAAAAATGCTAGCGAGGCATCTGTATCTTGAAATGTAGGTGCAACTAGTTAATTTAATAAGTTTGGCAGCTGGTGATAATTGGAAAGTTTGTCATTGTTATCTCAGTTTATTTTGACAGGAGCTGCAAATTTGTATGTTGTATGTACTTCAGTATGTACTACTAACAGGTTTACTGACTGCCTCTGGTGTTGAATAAAGTAATTCATGTATGTGTTTTGGCCCTGGAAGGAAATAATACATGACTACAACTTCATTTTTAATAGGTCATTGCTTGTAGCGACAACACTTGCAAAGCACATGTTTGTGCCATTTATATCAGGTCATAACCCAATAAACGTGTAATCAGAAAAATATACGAGCATCTGACTACGATAAAGCATCGCCATTGTTTTATGTAGAATCCAAAAAGCCTTGAAGCGGTGATGAAAATCTGGCTGCCTCCACCGGCCTCCAATAAAAGAAAATGTCGGGTAGCACCACGATCTGATGTCCCTGAAACCAACGGCTTCTGGTTTTCCCTGGACGGTCACCCATCCTAGTATTAGCAATGCCAGCATTGCTTAACTTCTGCGATCGGACGGGAACCATTGTTACTAATGTGACAAGGCCGTCGGCAGGCCTACAAAGTTATTTAATGTCAAGGTTTGCTCTGCACATGGTCACAGCTCGAAGAAAGTAGATTAATAAAAATGAAAAATATAAAAATAGCTAAGGATCTGCTGCTACAGAAGGATTTAGTAGGGTGGAGTTTGCACAATAATTAGAGTTCTCAGAATACTCAGGGCCTTACATGACTCTCTGGTAATTAAATTGCAGAACTATGCTGATTTGAACACGAGGTTACATACGAAGGCGACTGTTGCTGTTATCGACAACCGTTGAGGACAATGGCATTTCTACACTCTACTCTGCCGTCCAAAATTCATGACATAAAATTTAACTCTCTTACAGAGACATTAAGAAAATAAGCAATAACTTTCCTGAAATCAAGCTAATTGATTTCGAGGTGTTTTTATACACCTGTGTGTCATTAACAGTGCACATGCGTGCAATAACTTTCTGATAACCCTCTAAATACTGAACGGCAACAGAGAATGCCACAGCCTCAAGTGTTCGCGGAAGTACATGTTAGTCCTTAGCCCCTTCTCTTTCTATTTATACACTCCTAGGTTATCCTTCCCCCCAAGTATTGTACTTGTCTGTCTCTTGTTTTCTTATGTAGTCAGTAAGAAATTTCCTATGGCACTCCATACCACGCGCTGTGAATCATGTACGCATTTACTTTGTCTTACGTCGCTTTGATTTTGCCATTGCTTGTTCTGACCGTCACTGCATATTGAGATTAGTGCAATTCACATCATTACGTCATTGCTCCCTTTTGCTTTTATAGGAATAAGGACTAAATCCATGATGTAGTTATACCTCAAATACTTTGTGGGCTGTCTGAGGACGAAGCGATAGAGCTCCTTGTGATTTCACCGATGAAAGCGAAGAGGAGGAAGAAAGCGGAAACGTGGATTGCCACAGTGCCCACCTTGCCCGTGGAACTCGCACAAGTGGCGAGTGTCTATGGCACATAGAGTCTCAATGGCTCGCATCTTTTCGCCTGTGGTGCTTTTGCCCTGGCTGCATGTTGTTCGGACGACAAAGCATAGATGAATTCTATTAGGTGTACAAAAAATATGATTTGAGATGGAAATGAAACACTGAAAGTACATAATTTTTCCTGTAATGGAAGCAAATAAATGACGATGGCAGAAAGAAAGAGGATTCTGGTGAAGTTTACGTCGGCGAAGTTCAGCTTTGGTATCGGAAAATTTTGGCACATGCGAGAAAATACGAACTCTACGATTTATCTTAGAAGAAAAAAGTGGTTCAAATGGCTCTGAGCACTATGGGACTTAACTTCTGTGGTCATCAGTCCCCTAGAACTTAGAACTATTTAAACCTAACTAACCTAAGGACATCACACACATCTATGCCCGAGTCAGGATTCGAACCTGCGACCTTAGCAGTCGCGCGGTTCCGGACTGAGCGCCTGAACCGCTAGACCACCGCGGCCGGTATATATCTCAGAAGAGAGACAGAAAATGGGAGCCGCATTATTTGTATCTCTTGTTGGCTTTGATAGTACTGAATGGATATACTCATAGAAACTGTGAAAGTAGCAGGAATAAAATACAGGTTACCTACTATTTGCACAGAAACCAGACTGCAGTAGTAATATTCCAAGGACACGAATGGGATAAGTATATAAGATGGGAATGAGATATGTTAATCAGTCTAGTCCTTCGAACAAGCAGTACAAAATATCAAGACGAAATTTGGCAAGGGAAGTAAAGTTCAGGATAGGAAATGTTAATTTTAAAGTTTGTCTAAGACATTTAATTGTGTCAGTTACGACAAGCAACTTGGAAGTCCCGTTAAATGGAATGGATAGTGTCTCGAAAAGAGTTTGTGAGACGAACGTCAACAAAAGTAAAACAAGGTCAATGGAGTGTAGATGAACTAAATTAGTTGATGCTATGGGGAGTTGATTAGGAAATGTAATCCTGAAAGTAGTACCAAATTTTGTCTGTATGAGGAGCAAATTAAGTAATGATGACAGAAGCAAAGAAGATACAAAGTGTTGATATGTAACAGTAAGAAATTTTTTTCTGAAAAACAGAAATATCTTATCAAATACCAATTTAAGTGTTAGGAAATCTTATCTCAAAGTGTTTATATCGACACGAGATGTGTATGATAAACAGAATATAGGAGAAGAGAATAGCAACTTTTGAAATGTGGAGGAAGTCCTGTAATTTAACAATAGATTGGGTAACCAATGTACAGGTACTGAAATGAGTCGGGGGGGAGATGGAGTGTATGACTAAAGGAACTGTTTCACAATAGGCACCCTCAGGCATCCAGGAATAATTCCCTTAGTAATGAATAGTGATGATGGTGGATTGGTGGAGTGATGATCGTAGGGGGGGGGGGGGGGGGCGTCTTAGAGGCAGACCAATGGTTTGCTATGGAAACAGGGTTAAAGTGGACGGAGGTTTCCGTGGCCATGGAGATATGTAGACTTGAAAAGTGTAGATACAATAACTAAAACAAGCAACCGTCATTTGGTTTTGACATACGAAGCACTTCGTACCAGACACACGGCTCACCCACAAAGTAAATATCGAGAGTGGCTACATATGTGTAAACACTAGTAAAATGAAAATTATAGCAGTTGTTCTTTGTTGCATGCCAGTGAATACTCCAAGCATTTGACTCAATGATCAGCAAACATGATTTTTACATGTCATCAACACAAGTATTTCGATAGGTCATTATAATACTTCTATATATTGTGTCAGCTGGCTGTCTTTTGATAACTCTTACCCCACAAATGAGTGCTCAGTCGTCGAAATAGAAATGAGATGATTCTTTGCAGGGGCTGTACGTAGGTTACGCCAATTGACTGTTCGTCAAACTTCTGAACTATTATTTGATCAAAACGTGGCCTTCATTTATCGTAGTGGAAGATGGTGTTCTTTGTGCGCTGTTGTTCTCAATATTCACTCTAGCTGGTCCATGACCTACCTCATGCTAAGAGATTTGTCACTTTTGATGAATTTATCAGTGACTTAGGGGTTTTGTCGGGTGTCATGATGGTGCTGTGTATCAATATACGTCCATTCCCGTGTTCTGTGATTGCCAAAACCTCAGTGGACATCGGACATTCACAGTGGTGTCACCAAAGCCTGGAAGCAACTTCCTATGCTACAATGTTACATTAAGGTATTTGCATTCCAGGCATCTGCGGAGAGGTACCACTGGGATGAAAAATTAAATTAAAGATGTGCATGTGACCTATACTCATTGGAATACGCCAAAATACTTGACATTACGGAGAACTATTGTATTACAGTATTAATACTAAGATGCTAAATTTAGCAGTTTCTGTGTAGGTAGACCCCACTCTTCAATGGATTGTAAGGAGTTTCCCATTATAATGCTCTTGAACTCAGTCTTACATTGCACCCTACTATCAAAATGACTGTTAATACGCTCTGGAAGTTTATTGAATATATGTGTGACTAGGAATGTGGCTCCTTTCTAAACAAATATTAACTCTGTGTTGTCTTTATGGAGGTTATTTTTGGTCTTAAAGTTATTTCATTCTTTTCACTATTTTTTATAAAACAGAAATATTTGCAATGGCTGAGATTACCAATTCATGTATTGTGAAGCAGTTGCCAAAATACCAAGTTTTCTGAAGAGACCTCTGCTTTAATTCTAGACTATATACATACACACACACACACATATATATATATATATATATATATATATATATATATATATATATATATATTTCTCAAAGCGGTTTTTTATCGTTACGAAATATGTTCCATATTTCTTGATCAATAATAGTGATGGAGACATCATTGTCAAGTTTTTTTCACCAGTAATGACGAAAAATGCATAGTTACTTAAAAGATATTGTCTTCGTTAAAAACTTAATTTTGTACATATTCTTTAAAAAGCCACTGCCGAAGGTGTCAACTATCGACAATCTAATTTTACTATATTCACAACAGCAGTTGGAGCTGTTTGCCTTCTTTGAGCAAGCATTGTGTAGCGTGCAAATAAATTGATTTACGTCAACGTTTATCATTCTAGGTAAGTACTGTTTACTTTTATAACTGCATTTATAGCTTAATATATTTCACTTCCGATTTCTCATTACTTCATAGCGTTTGGAACGCTGTGTTAAGCTTCTAATCTCAGTACCGTTATTAAAAACTCCTAAATACTATTACTGTGTTTATGTTAGTTTTATTACGACAATATTCAACGGCAATGAAATCAATTGACAAAATCTTTCACAGTTCTATTCAAAGTGATTTATGTCAAAACAAGATTAGTGTATAACAGTTCATGAACATTTCATCTCCAATTTATTACCTGGAGAGGCAATAGCTTACCCTGTGACCATTAATAAAGCATAGCGTCAAAGGCTTCAAAGGATAGGATCGTATTTACTGGCAACTTTATTTTTTGCATACGTGGTAGACAGTTACATGTGGCTTTCTTACGCACTCCATATTCAGTGATATTTACGTTTGTGCTAAAGATACATACGGCCAAAAACTAAACGATGACCACTTTACTATTGCTAACATTCTTTTCAAAGAACTTTTGTAATGTAAAGAAGTTTAAGAAATATGATTAACCTGACAAAGACATTATCTGGTTTTCATATGTTTTCCAACTAACCATACTGTGCATAATGATGTCGACTTCTACAGTGAGACTAATATTTGTTACTGGTACATAAAATATGATATATTTTATTAGTAAATACCTGCATTTACTTATTTGTCCAATACCATATTACCTGAATGAAATTTTCACTCTGCAGCGGAGTGTGCGCTGATATGAAACTTCCTGGCAGATTAAAACTGTGTGTCCGACCGAGACTCGAACTCGGGACCTTTGCCTTTCGCGGGCAAGCGCTCTACCATCTGAGCTACCGAAGCACGACTCACGCCCGGTCCTCACAGCTTTACTTCTCCCAGTATCTCGTCTCCTACCTTCAAAACTTTACAGAAGCTCTTCTGCGAACCTTGCAGAACTAGCACTCTTTCAGGAGTGCTAGTTCTGCAAGGTTCGCAGAAGAGCTTCTGTAAAGTTTTGAAGGTAGGAGACGAGATACTGGGAGAAGTAAAGCTGTGAGGACCGGGCGTGAGTCGTGCTTCGGTAGCTCAGATGGTAGAGCGCTTGCCCGCGAAAGGCAAAGGTCCCGAGTTCGAGTCTCGGTCGGACACACAGTTTTAATCTGCCAGGAAGTTACTATATTACCTATCAATGACTGATCAGAATAGCATACAACTTATTTGTGCAGGTCAGCTAGTCAACATTACACAAGATTCACACAAAATGCTTCTGTAAGCAGAATGCACTGTCGCTGCAATTTGATGTTCCCAGAAAATGATTCACAAACTCATTATTGAAACGATATTTGCAGAATGAACTAGTTTTCTCTTTTTGAATGACACATGTTGCAAACGCAGCTGAACTAAGCTGCTTCATTATTTCAAGGCAGTGGATTTCCCTGTCAAAGTTATGACCGTTTTGCAGTCATGAAAACGTAACACTTCCTAAATCTTGTATGTTAATGTAGCTAAGACAATTTTTATTTCTTGTAGAACTCTATGAAAAATCTGACCGGCAGGTACCGAGTATTGTCAAAACTCGGGGAGAACACATTTTCTCTGAATCCACTAGTGTAGTTTTCGAATGTTTTGACAGCCATTTCAATAAGTGAATTGCTGCTACTTCTCGCTTATTTGCTTGTGTCATCTATTAAAATGACAATATTTATACCTATTGAATCTTCAAAGTGGAATATTATTTATGTGTACTTAAAACAACAGAGGACCTAAAATAGAACCTTGCTGTACACCACACTGCTGTCATGGAGATAAAGCCTATAATTGGATCTTGGCGTCGCTAGATGTCGCGTTTACAGAACATGGTGGCTTACGTAATTCAACAAGACACAAAAATTATATGTAGGTTTTGTGTCACTTGGCGACACTTGCTAGTTATCATGTGTATCTTTGGCTCCGTATGGTGGCGCTATCTGTAAGCGGTTACTATGGAGACTACCGGGAGCAACCCGAGCAGTCTGCCTGCTATTAGCCTACGACCAGGAGGGTACTGCAGTGCTTGTCAACGGCGGGTGCGGTTAGCTGGCGGAGCTACAGGAAATGTGGCTTGGGCTTTTGGCCACGTTTTTGGCATCAAGTTGTGTAGTATTTTTACTAAAATCCAAATTAACGCACACCTCTATATGAATTGTAATAGACTATGACACCTTAGAGTGTTACACGATTACAGCTCAACTTCAGGCTGATAAATATTTTGTGAATGGATACACGGTATCCCGAGGATTATGAAATACAAGCGCTACATTACTTCAGTTACTTAAAGTGGTTTGTTTAATCTAGGTTTTTTTTTTAGTGTATACGTTTTCCATATTTTGGGTTTTATACTGGCTATTTTTAGATTTAGTTTCCGAACTCGAGTTGTTCGTTATAAACAATGAAATTAGTTCAGAGCGGCAGCTCCGGTTTGATAGTGGCTGTTACTGACATAAATAACTGGATACTAGAACTTGTCGTTGTTGAGCGTCATTGTTGTACGGCCCAATTGTAAGACCTGGTATCTTGACTTATATTTCACCCTGTTATTGCAGCATTAAACTGACTTAATATTCTGGACCACAGTTGTGACCAGGTGGTGCGATGTGAAGGTGTTATGTACGAGTATGTGCGATGTGAAAGTGTTATGTACGAGTATTATACTTTAAGAAGTATTAAGTAGTTGTTAGCAGTTTGGTCTTATAACTTATTTTATACCGATCGGTTTATAATTATAAGGGTTGATAGAAGAGATAGAGAAGATCCAACGAAGAGCAGCGCGCTTCGTTACAGGATCATTTAGTAATCGCGAAAGCGTTACGAAGATGATAGATAAACTCCAGAGGAAGACTCTGCAGGAGAGACGCTCAGTAGCTCGGTACGGGCTTTTGTTGAAATTTCGAGAACATACCTTCACCTAGGAGTCAAGCAGTATATTGCTCCCTCCTACGTATATCTCGCTAAGAGACCATGAGGATAAAATCAGAGAGATTATCGCCCACACAGAGGCATACCGACAATCCTTCTTTCCACGAACAATACGAGACTGGAATAGAAGGGAGAACCGATAGAGGTACTCAAGGTACCCTCCGCCACACACCGTCAGGTGGCTTGCGGAGTATGGATGTAGATGTAGATTGTTTCCTATTGATAGTAATCAGGCGCATTCTATTCTATATTCTGTATTAATTATTTTGCAGTGTATGATTTGTGGATTTTTAATGTATTCTGAAGGGTTATAGTAGGCTACTAAAATATTGAAGACACGTACCTTATGGGTGCACTCTCCTCTAAGTAGCTACCAGTGCTACACATTTCATTATTGAAATGATCTAAAATGTTTTACTCTGTTCCTAGGACTATAAATTTTATTCGTTAAAAATTTTTCCTAGCAAATTGTACGTGTTCGGATAATAAATGTTCTCTGTTGTCTGTTCTGCACTTTAATAACCCAGACCTTGCTCTGCTACGCGCTTTGGTACAGTATGGTGATAAGGGAATACCGATGCCAACCAACGTTCGTCGAGGCTTACATACGGTACTCGTTACTTTGACCGAATATTGATTTTAAATGCGTACATATAAAGAGGAACACCGCTCACAGGACGACTATTTTGGCCTACTGTTCCCACTGCGAACTGTATATCAGAAGCCTCGCAGCATGCGGTAGGCGATAGTGCGAGACCACTGCGGACTCCTCCCGCCCGCAGACATGTGGTTCGCAGATCGTCCCGAGTGCAGCATTAAATTGCAACCCAGCGCAACTCCGGCCGCCGCGAATGTAATGGCCCGTAAAGCGACCGCTGCCAGCCGACGAGATCCCCGGCCGCAGATTACGTATTTAGGGCCGTCGCCTGCGCAGGATCGAACGATAGCCGGCGGCGTGCAACTGCACTGGAGGCCGCAGGTGGCACGGGCCCGCACCTGCTGACTGTGGAAGCCCTAAACCACGCCGAAATGCGCCGGCGGCCGCTTCCATTGTCGCCCCGACGCGACGCGACTCGACGGCTCAGGTTAGCACTGCGCCTGCCGCCTGCGCTCCGATAACAGCGTCAGGCCGTGGGGGCTACACAGCGCCGCGAGGCGAAACGGTTCCATTGTCATATCCGACATGAGCCTGAAACAGAATTTCGATCTGCGTCTAATGACTCGGTCGCTACTAGGTATCTCCCTTTCCTCTACCGATACCTACTGTTACTGGGGGTGCCTCGTACTGTTTGCTACGAAACTCTAGAACTTAAGATTTCCGACAACGATTTTATACAACCATTACACGAAGAATTTTGATCGTAACTACGACGGTCAATTTAAGAAACACTTACATGCCTTGGGAATTATCAGCAGCCTTCTCTGTACTTGGGGAAAAGTAGAAGACGCGAAAAGATGACAAGGTAGATCAGACACTAACTTCGCTGAGAGCTATGGTGTACAAGGGCTTCCACTGCGTTATCGCTCTTTCGGGAACAACAGAAGTAGCTTGTATAGATTTATACACACAGCTCTCAAGGGATTAGAAGTGTCCGTGTAATCATCCGCGGCAAATCTAGATCGTCCGAATGTGGATTTTTTGTTATTGTTTTGTTCTTTGGAAACAGTGGTAGTGACACCTTTTGGCCATGAATCATGTGGCAGCCGCCTGCCAAGACAGAGCAGCAACAACGAAGTAACAGCTTTTGCGACATTTTACGAAACCCTTACCATGAGCGATTTATATTGTTTCGTCTCTGTGCTTTGATAGTCCAGTTTTGAAATTCTGTGTATTTATTTTATACTTAAGAGACACATTTATAGTGTTTTTGTTTGTGTCGGAAAGTATACCGAGTTTTGTCATTTCACAGGTTCCTAACCAGGAGCAAATTAATTAGTCTCCCTTGTGTGCTTTGGTAGTTAAGTTTTTTCTACGTGTTAATATAGTTTATTGGACACAGTTCACGCGCTGTCGTCAGTGTCTACGGTAGAGTTCCGCAGCACATATCGATATGGGTTTGCCTATTATGTTTTCCACTGTCTTCAATACAAGGGGACTGTGATGGCTATGTGCGGATGTGAGCCGAGTTAGAAGCACTTCGCTCTCAGTTCTAGGCTGCGTTGGCTTCGGTTATACAGCTTGAGGCTGCAGTAGACGGCCATCACTGTTAGGGGTCGGCCTTGGAGATCGAACCCACGTCCAGAACGACCCACGAGTCTGCCGATCGGTACACCACAGTGGCAAGCCCAGTTAGTGCTCGCATAGCGGCTGACCCCTCACCAGGGCTCGACTGGCGGGGGGGGGGAGGGGGGGGCAGGAAGGGGGGTGGGGTCTCAGCGCTTGGCAAAAGACTTCCCAGGACGCCGATCTCAAGGCCTTCCCGGTTAGTGTGACATACATGTTCCAGGTGCCGTCTACGGCTGACACTGACCGTCAGCCACATGCAGCCGCTTGTCCTGTTTCAGAGGAAATCTCTGAGCCGGCAAGATCTGGGCAGTCACAGAGTGTGGGACTATTGGTAGCCGGTCGAGGTGGCCGAGCGGCTCTAGGCGCTACAGTCTGGAACCGCGCGACCGCTACGGTCGCAGGTTCGAATCCTGCCTCGGGCATGGGTGTGTGTGATGGCCATAGGTTAGTTAGGTTTAAGTAGTTCTAAGTTCTAGGGGACTGATGACCTCAGAAGTTAAGTCCCATCGTGCTCAGAGCAATTTGACTATTGGTACCTGGGTACTCCAGTGGGGGACCCTTAAAGACATGGTTGACAATCAGGAGAAGAAAGCCAATGTTCATTCCATGTGCATGCTGATGGGAGTCACTCCAGACGTGGAGCAGGTCCTTCTGGATGCCATGACGAGCACAGAGTGCATCAACTGCGGGAGTGGTTCATGTCACTACCCATTATGTGTGTCGCTCTAGATCCGAAGAGATTTTCTCTGGTTTCGAGTGGCTGTCGGAAGTAGTAAAGGCTGCCAGTGTTGCTTACGAGATGAAAGCAGAGTTCATCATTTGCAGCGTAGTCGACACGATCGATTGCGGACCTCTGATACAGAGCCAAGTGGAGGGTCTGAGTCAGAGAATCAGACTGTTCTGTGACCGTTATGATTAAGTTTGGTTTGTGGAGCGCTCAACTGCGTGGTTATCAGTGCTCGTGCAAAGTCCCATTGTTTCACAAACAAATCTACCCGCTGTCACAAATGATAAAATGATGATGAAATGGGGACAACACAAACACCCAGTCCACGGGTAGAGAAAATCACAAAACCGGCTTGGAATCGAACCCAGGGCTCCGTGATCCAGAGGTACCAACGCTAGCCACTCGACCACGAGCTGCAGACGTTCTGTGACAGTGTAGGCTGCAGTTTCCTCGACTTACGCCGTAGGTTGATGGGGTTTCGGGTTCCGCCAAATAGTTCAGGTGTCCATTACACACAGGAGGCGGCTATACTGAGAGCGGAGGCTGTGTGCCATACACTGTGGTTTTTTCTGAATTTAGATGTTCTCGGGCAAACACAAAAAGGCATTCAGTCTCTCACGATACGGGGTGAACACTGGAAGAAAGTAGACTAGTTACCATCGGTATAACAGTTGCAAATTGTCGCAGCTGTGTTGGGAAAGTACAAGAGCTACTATAAAGCAATGATACTCAAATCATTATAGGCACTGAAAGCTGGCTAAAGACGGAGATAAACTCAGCCGAAATTTCTGTGAAGGACCCACCGGTGTTGAGAAAGGATAGGCTAAATATAGTTAGCGTGTTTGTTGCTGTTAAAAGTAATTTATCTTGTATCGAAATTGAAGTAGATATTTCTTGTATGTTAGTATGGGTAGTGTCAGTCTTGGAAATCGGAATGAAATAATAATTGCATTCTTTTACCGACCTTCCAACTCAGATACAATTGCTTAAAGGTTCAAAGTAAACTTGAGTCTGATTTCGATCAGGTACCCGACTCATACAATAATAGTTGGTGTTGACTTCAATTTACCCTTGATATTTTGGCGCAAATACATGTTTATATCTGGAGGTATCCATTAAACATTATCCGAGAAATTGTGCCAAACGCATTGTCTGAAAATATTTTCGAGCAATAAGTTCATGCTCCCACTCAGGTAGTAAGCGACTGGGAAAACACACTGTACCTCGTAGCAACAAATAATCCTGAGCTAATAACGAGCATCAAAGCGGATACAGGGATTAGTGAACACAGGTTTTTCGTAGCGAGAATGAGTACCGTAATCCTCCAAAAATAAACGAAAAATATATCTCTTAAAAAAAAAAGAACAGATAAAAATTCGCTTGACACCTTCCTGAGAGACAGCTTCTTTTCTTCCAAAATCAACAATGTTAGTGTAGATGAGATGCGGCTTTAATCTAAAGAAATAGTATCGATAGAAATTGAGAAAATAATACCAAATAAATTAAAAGAGGACGAAGTTGATCCTCCAAGGTCAGAACGCTGTGGCAGAAACAATTGATCTTTTTCAGAAACTCGAAATTTATCGCGAACTTAAATGCGAGATGCTTATAATAGTTTCCACGACGATATCATGCCTCGAAACCTGCCAGAAAACCCAAAAATATTTTGGTTGAATGTAAACTATGCTAGCGGCAGGACACTATCAATGCCTTCTCTGCGTGGTCGCAATGGAATACCATTAATGCTACAATTACTAAACACAGCCTTCCAAAACTTCTTCACCAAACAAGACGAAGTAAAATTCGAATGAGAAACAGCTGCCAACATGAGTAACTTAGAAAAAGACAGACTCGTAGTCGTGATGCCAATTAAATCATTTAATAAAGGCAAATCTTCGGCTCCAGGCTGTATATCAGTAAGGTTCCTTTCATAGTATGCTGATGCAATAGCTCCATACTTAGCAACCACATGCAACCGATTACTCGACAGAAGATCCGCAACACAAGTAATCTACTTAAATTTACAGGCGCATATCATTAACGTCGATTTGCACCAGTATTTTGGATCATACTTTATATCTACTCAGATCAACATATTATTACTCTGATATATGGAACTGAGTAGACAAGTCGGATTACTGACGTAACTGCTTAGATGAAGATGGCCCACAGCGATTGAAAAATGTAATTTAATTAAATATGTGCAACTGTGACGGAACAGTAAATGAGAATTATCTTAATTAACAACATAGTTATTGCATCTCTCAAGACGATTATACCGACTACAGTGAATAATTCATATATTATGCTCTTGTTCCATTCTTCGACATGGTGTTATGACATTTCGCATGTTTATCGGTTGGATTTTGGTGTCTAATAATTTCTACGTGTAGGATTGTGTATTCTGTCGCGTTTAACTGTTTGATGTATGTGTGTGATTATGAGTTCAGTGGACAGTGTGCTTTTTCTCGGCTGGAGATCCTTCAGTCAGACACAATGTAAAATATCAGTCAGATGCTGTACATATGCAATATCAGATACGTGTCGAATGCGATATCAAACGCGGTATCAGTCAGATCCAACTCGACACCATCACACACACAAGAGAGGAAAAGAAGCATTCAGTTATTGATATGTGTTAGAACATAGAACACATCAAGCTAGGTGGATACTTCAGTTAATCACACTGCCTCATAGGCCTGTTGTTCTCATAAGCAAAGTTAGGCCATTTATCATCCCAGGCGAGACGGAAGTTTTATTTCTATAAGGAACTGTCGTATGTTACAGTCTTGCGCTGCCCTGGCCATGCATCCAGATATTTATGGCTTTTTACGCGCTAAAAAGGTTAGTGTACTGAAGGGTGACTGTGTGATGAAGTTACAAACTTTCAGGAAAGATTAAAAGGGATAAATTTATCAATCTGAGACAAGGATCTTGTCCGAGAACGACTGAGTCTAAACTTACAAGCGAAAATCGTTCTGATACCTCTCCTACTGCAAACATTTTGCTTTCCATTTTTGTGGAAGGAGGAGGTATGAAACAAAAGAAAAAAAACTGTCGAGTAAATACGGGCTCCAAGGCGCAGAGCGTAAGAGCTATGTGCACTTTTTCATCTTTGACACAATGAAACACATTGTAAATGAATGAGCGGGTGGAGGATTGTTATGTTAATTAGGTGTATGCAAAGTGACCATGTTTATCTGACAAGATTAAGTAGTTGTCCTCCAAATAAAAATGAAGGAATTTGTTACCTTCGAAATTAAACAAAAATCACAATTAACGCAATTTATTACCGTTCAGTGCATGATAAATGGTTTGACTTACTTTGACAATTATAAGCTAATTCCTTAGCAGGCCTGCACAAGGGATCTGCAATACGAGTCAAATGAACGCTTACTAGTATAAAATAATCATATTTGCAGATGTCATATCGTGACTGCTTAGGGATTTGTGTGTAAATACAGAAAGCGTAACAAAAAGGAATGCGTTCGTACCTATAGCCGAAGTTGAAAGCATATTGAACCTATAACTGTAGGAAAGTCTTCAGAATGAAGCTTGAACTTACTGAACCGTGGGAAAAGTAACTCAACGTTCCCTTCCGTTCGTCTCGCTGTAGCGGACAGATCTCACCATGTTATCCTGCAGATGGCTGCTAAATTGGCGGCTAAACTTATTCTTTATTTTCGTACCAACAACTTGTATGTGTGTTTAAATCAGCTGACAAAGTGGCTAAGTCCCCATCTGGTCGAGTCTGCTCGACGTAGCGCGCCGCTGCAGTCATACCTCGCTGTAGTGAAGCGAGGCTGGAGAGATGCACTGTGGTGGGGACACGGCTGAAGAGTGATTTTGTGCCGTCTCTTTCCTACAAGGAAGACTTGTGTCTCTAATATTCCAGGCTAACCAGTGAAAAATTGTCTTAAAGGATGCTTGCCTCTTTCCCTCATTCTCATTTCTGTTCGTTTGTTAAGTACTTTGTCTTACAGGGCCTGAGTTCGCTGGTGGTGTCCCACGATGCATCATAAAGTGTACTGTTCCTCACTCCAGTCTCAGATGTTGTCTATAGCTGTCTCTGTATTTCGAAGTCTTCCTTTCTACTGTTCTGCCCACATAAGGGTTCTCTGGGTCTCTGTCAAAAACGGCTCATTCCCTCATCCCCCTCCCACTTCCACACATAGCTTGTTGAAAACAGACTCCGGAATCCATACACCATACCATCCGACACTAAGGGGGATGGGAGCTTCCTGAAAGTACAGGTTAGTCTGACGACTTGTGCGTTCGTCTTTTGTGGCTATTTAAGTATCTTCTGTTCTCCTGGGTCCCCTTCGGCCATTATGGCTTGCTACATGACTGTCCACTCACAGCCCAATGCCTGATATCACTATGTATTTTAGAGCCCGTGTTTAACAGACAACTTTATTCTTCTTTGTCTATACCTCTGAAACAATAGAACAATATGAACGTAGATGATTAGGTTAATGACTGTAGGGAAAGTGATAATTAAAAAAGAGATTAATGTTACCTTTGTGACTTCATAATTTCTTCCATGGGAAACCAAATTTTACACTTAAATTCTCCACAATAATATATGGGATTATGGGAAAGTAATGACTGCTTTAACATGGAGACTATGATCCATTAGAACAGAAAGTGAAAACAGATTGTCAAGACATAAGCAAACGGACATAGCGGATACCAAAGATGATTGAAACAAGGAGTCAACGAAACATAAATGCAACTTGAAGTATGTGACATGTGAGTAACATTAATTGTTTTCAAAAGTATTTTTTAGCTATATTCATAAGCCTGACCATGTACGTTTATATTTTTCTACAGTTGTCTTTGCTTTCTTTTGGTTGATAGATATACTGAGAAGACGATATGTTATCAGAACCGGCAGTGATAATAATAGTAGAATATTAACTCAGTTCTGTGTCGTACATTTCTTAAAAATACATTAATGTTGCTGGAAGTCAGATGCAGGAAAGTCCGAGAAAAATAACGTACCATGAAATGTTCAGACTTTGGTTGTATTATCTTCATTTAACGAAAACAGTAAATTTAAAATTACAAACACATGAACACAATAAGCGTGGCACATAAGCCAAAACGATAGGCAGTCTCTGCTTGGGGAGCTCGGAGCTCAGCGTGGGATCCTGCAACCCCAGCCGCCCCCGCTGCCGCCGCCCGCGCTTCCTCCACCGCTTCCCAGCGCCGGAAACGCCTGCAGGCAGCCAATGTCCGGCGCCGAGGCCTCTCCACCGCCTGCGCTCTGCAGACCACCTGCTGGGCAAAGCCCACAGCAACATACTTGTTTGTGCGCAGCGACAACTGCATGGCATGACTCTCATGGCGACTCTGGCTAAAGTTACAAAGAAATACGCAGTGCAAGAAATGTATTCGTCATTGCGAATGCGAACAACTATCTACAGTATAAGGGAACGACGACAATGAAAATTTGTGGAAGACCGGGACTCGAACCCGGGTTTCAAGCGGTCACCTTAACCACTTTGACTGTCCGTGCATGACTCGCAGCCAGACCCAAACTTCCATGTGTCATCGTTCATGCGCCTCTACATGTACACATTATGTAATTTCTGTACAGGTTATAAACTGGCCGTGGGTCGAGCATGGATGGTCAAAGCAGTTAATGCAACGGCTTGCGTTACTTGGGAAATCTGGTTTCGAGTCCCGGTCCGGCAAAGATTTTCATTGTCGTTGTTTCTTTCTACACCTGGTGGTTGTTCGTATTTGCAACTGTGGATACATATCACATATTTCATAATGGCTCTAGTCATCGCAGTGTCTGGTCCTTTAGACATGTATGCATGTTGAACGAACATTGCATTGTTATTCGTAACAATACAGGCACTGTGAATATCATAAATACGTAGTGGACTAGATTCAAGATTCATTCTGTCAGTAAAAATATGAAATGTTAAGAGTTTAGTACCACTTGACGTAACATGTCAGTTATGATTTATTTCTTGACGTTAATATTGGCTCTAGTTAAAAAAAAATTTAATAAAAAACCCTATGATCATAGACTGACTCACAAAAATAGCACAGATGGACAAGTTAAAAAATACAGGGTGGCGCACGAAATGTGTTACCATTTTGTTTTTGAATATAAACTTCATTGTCAATACCATCTGAAAGGAACATATACTACAATGAAGAGCCGTCCATGGAGATTTGTTCTAACTCAGCACATGCTCAATATGTCCACCATTTCGTTCCCTAACTTCCTTCAAACGAACACTGAAGTTAGTGATTACCCTACGGCACATGTCTTCCGTAATTTCACTGCAAGCTTGAAGAATAAGTCTTCTGAGCTCCATTAAATCACGTGGACGTTTCTGAAAAATTTTTTCCTTTAGGTACCCCCAAAGGAAAAAGTCACATGGATTGAGGTCTGGACTATTGGGGGGCCAGTTTTGTCCGTCATTGAAGCGACCTGGAAACCTGAGTGAAATGATCCGCATGTCGAAATGCTCGTGTAAAAATTTCAACACAGTATTTGCAGTATGTGGCCTTGGTCCATCTTGCATGGACCACTGCGTGTTGCAAGGCAAGGCAGTAGCAAGAAGTTGTGGAATGAAGCTATTGCGAAGCATGCTCAAATAACGCTCGCTGTTCACAGTTTCTTCAAAGAAAAAGGGTCCAATAAGTCCGTGACTAGAAATTGCTGCCCAAGCTGTAATCATCGGAGCATAATATTGTCGTTCATGAAGCACTTGTGGGTTTTCACTGGCCCAAAAGCGTGCATTTTGTTTGTTAACCACACCGTCTAAATGAAAATGCACCTTGTCTGAAAACCAAACGTTGTTGAGAGTTTCTTCCCTATCTACCGCCCACTGAGCAAACAGTGGTCTCTGTTGCTTGTGTTCTTCAGTGAGCTTCTGTGCACAGGTCATCTTGTATGGGTACATATCGAGGTCACTTTTAAGAATGGGTTGAACAGAGCGTCTGGATATTCCCAGTTGCGCTGCTGCCTTTCTACACGATTTGCCGGGACTTCTTTGTACAGCAACTCGTACCGATTCAATATTCTCCGGCGAACAAAAGGCTTAGGCCGAGGTCGCTTCGCTTCCAGTACTGTTCCTCCCTGTACAAATTTATCGTACAACCTGTGGATGGTCTTCTTGCAAGGGACCCATCGTGTGTTAAACTGTTGTCGAAAACGCCTCTCAGTCACAACAAGGCTTTTCGTTTCATGAAAAAGTAACACAATTGCCGATCGTTGCTGTGTCGTCAGTCTTCCATTGACAGCAAGTGCTGCTTACTAGTCTCCTAGCGGCAGTATCGTGAATTACACGTCATTTCGTAGCTCATTTGTTTTTCCAAGCTCTGCTGGTACTGCTGTAGAGATTCCAGCGGGATATCTAATGTGCGTCGTAAATTGCGAGAGAAGCAATTGGTAACACATTTCGTGCGCCACACTGTGTATTGGTTACTGGGGTCACATGAAAGAAATGTGTGGAATCGATGTATCGTCATCGTTTAAAAATAAAGAAGTAAAAGAAAATAAACTTAGAACTACAGTTGCTACTATGAGGGCTATTTCATTTCTGAAGGTATGATCGGTCGCGAAATCAAAACCACTGTGAAACTTCAATGAAGGTTGGCACAGATGTGTTGTACACTGTGTCCAGTCGATTGCGACGCATTACGCTTTTCAGTTCTGACTGCACAGTGAGTACGTAAACATGCCTAGAACAGTAGTCTACCGCCAAGTGGAAAATGTGAGCTTGCATTCGACTTCTTAATGCTGAGGGGTTCCGCCTGATTTCATGCAGCCCACATTACGTAACCGTCATGCGTGACAGCTAGGTGCGCAAACTGTGCAGGAACTATGAAGCAAGACGTACAGACGCTCATATTGTAGGTGGTCAGAGAAGAAAGCAAGCGTCAACCAACGAACTTGTTCACTTAGTAGCTGTACGAAAGACAACTGAGAACAAGTGAAGAGAATGTTGTCACCTGGTATTGTCCTTCTTTATCACAATGCTCGGCTGCACACTCCAAGACCAACAAAGACTCTTCTGCAGCGATGGGAAATGTTTCATCATCCACCGGACTTAGCTCACTCTCTTTTCCAACTCTTTACTCACATAAACCGCTGGCTGTAGTGACAGCAGTTTAGGGCAGAGAACGAGCTGCAGACCAGCTCATTAAATTATGGGAAGCAAAACCGATTGCTTTCTATGATGAGGGTACTTGAAAGTTAGTGCAACGCTACCGAATACGTATAAGTCGGAGGGGCGATGTGTTGTGATGTAGTTCTAAGGTGTAGGCAAATATTGTAAATAAAACATTCTTCATTTTTACTTTCCATTTCGTTAACGATCAAGTCTCAAAAAAAATATTAGCCCTGATATTACCATCAATTATTTACAGCTGCGGATCTCGCCGTCTTTCTCAAAGAGGACTTTATCACAATTCCTATAATAATTAGGATTTACAGCATGTTTCCAGGATCAATTTCGTGTTAGCGAACCACATAAAGTCCAAATTTCAAGCATATAGTACCTACAACATCACTGATAACTTTTTGCGTTTAGGTTGTCTCTCAAATCCAACAATGGATCTTATGAGTAATGAATATAGCTTGCATACTTAAGCCTGTGTCTCAGTAGCAAGCTCTAGAAAACATGCTAACGAGCATATTACCAGCCGGCCGCTGTGACCGAGCGGTTCTAGGCGTTTCAGTCCAGAAACGCGCTGCTTCTGCGGTCGCGGGTTCGAATCCTGCCTCGGGCATGGATGTGTGTGATGTCCTTAGGTTAGTTAGGTTTAAGTAGTTCCAAGTCTTGGGGACTGTTGACCTCAAATGTTAAGTCCCATAGTGCTTAGAGCCATTTGAACCAATTTTGATCATATAACCATGTCAAAACATAAATCACAGTGGGAACAATATCAAATTATAACGTACGGCAGCAGTATAAGACACATTGCCTTGCAAAAAATTTAATGCCACCACAAGAAGAGCAGGTAGCGGAACTTTACGGTTGAGAGGGTGCATGATGTTATTTCAGTGTTTACAGATTTGACTCTGCTCTCTTACATTGTTTGCAAATTATCTTCTCTTTAATGTATAGTCATTAGATGGCCAAAACCAGTTTATGAATCGATTTAGACAGGATATCTGTATGGTGGGCAAAGTGGCATTTGACTGCACAAAATGAAATTTCATCTTCATGAGCTGTAAAAGAATCCTCGAAATATCGATCACACGATAATCAGAGAACTCAAAGATTTCGAATTCAACTGAATACTTACGGATTACAACTACAGATAGCTTGGAACGATCACAAGAATAATGGAGTGGGAACACCAAACATTGCGATTTATTGGAAGATAATTTTTAAAATGCAACAGGTCTATTAAAGAGGCTCCCTACATTACGCTTGTCGGCTCTCTTTTGGACTACTGCTGGGCTGTGTGGGATTCACATCAGACAGAACTGCGCGGGACATGGAGATAGTTCAGAGAATGCCAGCGCTATTTGTATTATCGCGAATGATACGTGAATCGTGGCGACAGTGAGTAAAACAAAGGCGTTATTCGTTGCGGCAAGATCTCCTAGTAAAATTTCAATCACCATCTGACTCCTCCGATTGCGAAAATATTTTATTGACGCCTACCTACATGGGGGAAAATGACCTTCATAAAAAAAAACTAATAAGAGAAATCAGAGCTCGAGCAGAAAGGTTTAAATCTTTGTTTCCCCGTGCACTGCTGGAGACGGTAGAGAAATAGAGTGAAGGTGTTCGATGTGAATTGCAGAATAACCATATAGATGTAGATGTACAAAGAAATTGGTGGTAAGAGCCCATGTCGTGGTAACCTCTATGATCTTAATGAGTGCAATGAACGGTTGGCAAAGGTGTCATAAAGCCACAGTATTCTCTCCTGAGACAAGATGGCCCAAACTCTTGTAACTGCTTTTTTATATCCTGGATTCTGGCAGTGGGATAGTGTCGATATCCGACCTACTCCCACACATATTCTATCCAGAACAGATCTGGGGATCTCCTTATCATAGGAATACCTCAATATTTTTCTGACAATTCACAGACACACGTGCCATATGTGGCCAAGCATTATCCTGTTGAAAACTGGCAACAGAAAACCGTCACATGAGAGTTAAGACGTGTGGAAACAGTATTTCCGTGATGTACCATGATACCGTCAGATTTCCATCAATCACTGCCAGCCATGACCTTAAGTAGTACCTGATGGGTCTATGCACCATGTAACTTCCTAAAACAGTGAAAGAACGGCACGTCCCACAGGCCACCGCCGTACTTGGTAGGCAGAACCACTATTCGTCGCTGAATACAATGCGATGCCATTCATGAGCATGCATTGCTTCCTGGTCACGGCACCACTCCTGAAGCAGCCGCTTCTGTTACGGCGTTTACAGCAGCTTAAACTTTGGACGGTGATTCCGAAGTCCGGCTGCTGCTAGTAGCTATGGCACAAAATGTTGCAGGGAGTGTGTTACTTATTCCCGGATGGCAAGTGCAGATGTGAAGGCGTTACGATGAGCTTGGTGCTGAGACGTGGTCGACCAGAAGCTTGACGACGATTATGCCTGCCCTCACGTTCCCATGCAGCTCTACATAGAGGTACCGTTACATCAATAAATCAAGGTATTGTGTGATCGCAGCAGCCAACCAAATGGAGACCTACAACAACGCCCCGGTTAGAACTGGTCAGCTGCTGATAACGCTGTCTCATACGGGTACGCAACATTTCCATCACAGCGATCACTCTGCATCTGATCCTGTTCACGCCCAATTTATACCCTATTAGCCCTGGTGGCAACATTGAAAAAGAACAACACCAGTGCACTTTGGTTACCGTTTCACCTGTCACAGAGAATGCATCTCTGATCATTTACATTCCTGACGATATTGTGTAACTATACAAAGTTACGTCTACCGGGTACTTCACTTTTTTTGTCAGGCAGTACAGTTTATGTCTCACATCTTCGTATGCACTTCATATTGTCAATAATTTTGTTCGTAAATGTTGTTGATTAACCTGTAATAACTACAGTGTTTTATCACTACAACTGGGACGTATTCAGTTAACGTCGTGATATTTGCACTCGAACAGATAAACGTTGGTCGTTGCAAAATCAGCAATTCGGTCGATGTGTTGAATGAACGAAAGTATCTGTGTTCACTTCTCAACAGTCGGTTTGTGCATCATAGAGCCTGTCTTCTTAACTGTAACAGAACTGTGTCGTCAGGTACGAAATGATATATCGCATGGCAAAATTGGCTATTTAGAGTATGTAATTAGTCGGAACGTATGTCACCAACTGTTACGAAAGCGGTTCCTGTGCGACGCATATAAGAGAATTGAATAATATTGTTACCGATATCACTATTCCTGTAGTGAAGTGCCTATAGTGGATTCCACTGATTTCGAAATGGACGTGTGAAGACAAAAGTCGTTCTCAGTACGCATTCTGTATCTATTTGTACAGTACACTTCGCTACTTACTGCTTAGTTACAACACATACCATTCCTAGCCCTACTCCACTGGAATTACAGAGGGAAGGAAATAAACTTTACGCCTTTGTTCGTGCTCTAAACTTCCTCACCTTATTTCTGTGAACTTTACATGACATTTACAGTATACAAGATATACAACTGTTGTGCGCCGAGCCAGGTGGCGTAGTGTTTAACACACTGGACTGGCATTCGGGAGAACTGCGGTTCAAAACCAGTCTCCGACCATCCCGATTTGGATTTTCCGTGATTTTCCTAAACCGTTTCAGGCAAATGCCGGGACAGTTTCTTTGCAAGGGCACGGGCGGTTCCCTTCCCCATCCTTCCCTAATCCGAGTTTGTGCTCCGTCTCTAATGACCTCGTTGTCGACGGGACGTTAAACACCAATCTCCTCCTCCTGTTAGGCAACCTATCTTGAATGCTGGTTCTCTACATTTATCCAACAAAGTTTCGAAACAAAAACATTCCCTTTTTCAAAATATTCCAATTTAACGTCCCAGCCAATCTCGGTTTTGAACATTAGAATACTTCACACTCGCGTCTTATATACTAGTACCACAAAAGAATTACACCACCCTCTCCCCCAAAGACGACAACGTCTTACATTCGTCTTCCTTACACCAATTTCAACGGAGCGCGCCGTTACAAGTTCATTCTTAATGTTAACGCTGCATATTTAAGTAACTGAAAAGCTACGGATATACACCGCTGGTCTTGCATTAGATACTACAGTATCTGGTTCAGTCTTTTGTTAAGGGCAATAACTTATATTATCCTACATTTAAAAAGTTGTATTATTCTGTGTGCTAAATGGAAATACTGAGTATGAGTTATTGCATTTAACAATAAGTTACAAAACTTTTCTATATCCTAGCACCGTAGTGAAAGTGTAATGTGTGTGTCCTTACGATTGCGATTTTTTTATAAATAGCTGTCACATGCTTTCACTTTGAATCACGCGGAATCGCTAGCTACGTGTAAGATTCACAGCAAGTATGAGCTTGGAAAGAAAATTGTCACAAGTATCAATTCGTAACGTTTAAATTACTGGGTAGCTATTCTATATTGCATCTTTTTCTGTGGCACAAACAAACACTGGCGATGCAACTGCTATGTCGTTTAATCGAGTACTATTTCACTTTTACAGCAATTAATTTTGAACAACTACGTTTCTATCAATAATGAGTTTCTGTCTCGCCAGTTCTTAGTTTCAAACGACAAATAATGCCAGTTCCTATTTGCACTGTATGTTCCCCTCTCTTTCTGTCCCTCCCCCCTCTACCCCGCATCACGCTCCCCCCCTCTCTCTCTCCCTCTCTCTCTCTCTCTCTCTCTCTGTGTGTGTGTGTGTGTGTGTGTGTGTGTGTGTGTGTGTCTGTCTGTCTGTCTGTCTGTCTCTCTCTCTGTGTGTGCGTGCGTGTGTGTGTGTGTGTGTGTGTGTGTGTGTGTGTGTAAGGCAAGTGCAGTTCCGGTGAGTCATTTTAGGGACTGTGACACAGGTAAATCTTACCGAGGGAACGCCTCTCGGAGATACGGGCTCTTTCGCTCTGCCTTTGGCGAAGTTGTGGTGGTAAGTATGCTCCCGTACTTCTTGTTTGCAAAGCGGAATAGCCTTCTTCCCAGGAAACCTGCAGTTCCTCCTGCATTCGGCTGCTTTGGGGCAACTCTGCGCCGAACCAACTGCCGTCATTCACACACTCGCCATCTCCATCGGCCTAGAACAGAGCAGAGAAAATTATTAAATACGCTACACGATACCTCGCTTAATATTCATGTGTGTGAGCGCGCGCGCGCGCGCATGTGTATGTGTGTGTGTGTTGTGACATATCGAACAAAAATTAAATGTAAAAGGCAACGTTTTCAGCCCTGGAAATTGCATTCTGTCGGGATGGACCCAAGTGTAAGTGATCTCTGTAGGGGAGCAGCGGCATTTACTTCATGAAGGGTGATGTGAAGGAACAGCTGTTCCACGTTTGCAAGGGTGCCGTAGCGGGGGTCAGTTTCCTAGTCTCCAACGAAGATCAGTCAAGGAGGAACACAAGAGAGATGCCACGCCTATGGCCAGTCTTTGGTACAACTACAAAAGTAATGTAATCATTAATCAATACAAACGACGATGGAGAAGAGTGCTGTGTGTCTTTCACATAGCAATGATTAAAGAAGAAACAATACAACTTGGTGCGGGATAAGAAGCCTTTTGTTCGACCAGTTAACACCGACTTTCTTGGGGGGCATTGAGTGACTGGTTCCTGCGATAGGTACGCTACCTTGACTTACTACTCTAGATGGAAAAGGACATACTTGAAACCAAAGACGAGATGTAAAGCACAGACCCTGACTGAGCCAATTTTGGCTGTCACAGCTGACTATTTCTGATTTTGTCTGTGTTTTCATTAAAGCACTTTGTATATTAATAGCCATTACCGTATGGACTGGATGTTCTGTACATTGCGTGTCTACTCTAAGAGCATTTGTTGGTGCATACACGTGATAAGTTATTTCACGTAAATTTGTTATATGAGCATTTCAATAAAGGACCTTTTTACAGGTAATGTTCTCATTCTAGGACGTATCCCAGTAGTGACCCGTACTATGAATCTAATATAAGTGTTTCACAGCCATTTTCACAGCAACATACTTTCTCTCTCACAACGCTGAGAATACTAAACCCCACGACGCTATAGTGCGTGCGGTGTGTGTGTGTGTGTGTGTGTGTGTGTGTGTGTGTGTGTGTGTGTGTGTGTGTGAAAAACTGAGTTTTCTTTCTCGCAACAGTATCACTGCAGATCGATTTGTTTCTGGAAATGGTCTGCCTTGAGCAAAACACAATTTTCACCTTTTATTTCATTTTCAAGACTCGTTTCGCTGAGGTTTCAGCATGATCTTTATCTTTCTATAAAACAAGGAAAATGCTGTTTACTACTGTTACACATATAACTTTGAGTTTTTAATATAGTCTTCACAGATTTGAGAAACAGTCAAAGTTTTGTATATATACCTTGTTACCATATACCGCGGTTTCCTGCATTTTTATGTTTTTATTACAGTTGCTTGCTTTCATAGTTTGTCACGTGCAACCATGCAGAATATAAGATAGAACAGTCATTTACTTCGAGATTTTGTGACTGGGAATGTTATGGTTATGCCTAACAGAACTTATCTGCGTAATGGTAGAAGATCATGTGTGTGTGTGTGTGTGTGTGTGTGTGTGTGTGTGTGTGTGTGTGTGCGCGAAGGCGGACCCAATCCAACAACAAATCTATTTGTAAGCAAACAGGGTTAGAGCAGCTTCAACCTCAAGATGAATATCACTGCATTTAATAACAACTCATTTTTAAAATACTGGATTTCTGATGTGGTAGTAATACGTGAAGTAACTTGACAACAGCATCACTGGGCAAGAACGTAAAATCCTCTGGACAACAGGGCTCTTCAGTAATAATCCCACATGTAATGCATCACAACATCCAACGTGATAGCTGTAGCTGCTGAATGTTTTTCGAAACGGTAACGAACAGATTTTAGTGACTCTCACATAAACGTTCTATATAAACGATGTCAGGAAGGAAAATAATGAAGAAATTCCGGAAGCACCCAATATCAAAATCATTAGATAGAGAGAAGCAAAAAGCAAAAGAGACGAATAAGATTTGTCAAATAGAGCAAGAGGACTAAAATCAATAAACGGAAACTTTGGGTTGGAATGTTACGCCCCCAGGTTTCTTATAGAAGAGGATATCAATATTGAAGTGTGGTGTACAGTAATGTAGTTTCAGTTGTTCAATAATAAAAGAAAGAAAGACTACAAAAATATTGTCAAGAAAGGAAACAGAACTGGTGCATACCGAGAAATTACACACTTCTAGAACAACTAAAACTTCTGTTTGTCGGCCCATCTCCACGTTAGAAAGACGTTGTTTCTGCAATGCTTCTCCCCTTGTTGTTCACAGTGCAAGCATATGTTTCTTTTACTATATTTTGGTTTTATTTGCGACTTGTTCTAATTTTTTGCCATTCTGAATCTACAAGGCTGTTCTAAGTTATTGAAGTATGATGGAATTTAAATTTGGATGTAAAATAAATAGATACTAATTTGATTCGTTAATCTGACGTTCCGTAAGTCATTTCACCCATCACGGTTTTTCGGCTTGTTCGAGTGCAGCTGAGGTTCTTTCCTGACTTCGACGTCTGCTAACAACGAGGGAATAAGCTGTCGAGTTCACACAATTATGCAAAAGGAGTAACAAACGTCGACCAGCACTGATGTGAATTTCTAAACAGTAGCGCCCCCCCCCCCCCCCCACTGGTGTAAACCTCTATTACACTGCGGAATAGTTAGCAAGGAGGTCTCACACATTGAGCCTTCTCGATTTGGTTTTCACTTACACGATTTGAATGTTATCTCCTGGACATCAGTTTCCTAAAGTAGTACGGTTCTCAGAGCAACTAAAACTAATCGCCAGTCAATATTTGAAGATTTTGAAGTACTGTGAAGTGTAAAACGTTCCGAATTGTTTCATAGAGTCACCGGTAACTGCAACATGGTCTTGTAGTTACGAAGTTACTAGTTAGATTCCCGCTAGGACTACTTTTTACTTTTATTTTAACTCTTATATTTATTATCAGATGGAAACTTTAATTAACAAATATTATTTTATAAATTTGTAAAATAACATTTTTTATGTTTTAACCAAATCTCAGTTATGGTTCGAAGACTCTTTATGATAGCCATCTGCATCGGTTTCCCCTAGTTAACTGTACTTGGCACTCGGTCTAATGCTAACTGCATACAAGCTCAACGTCATCTACTGTCAAAGGAGGTTTCCACTGCACTACGTTTAATTAAGCAAGGCGTTTGCAATTCTGTAAGTGTGCACCTATCATTGCACCATTCCACCTGCCTGCATTGGCGGTATTGGAGGTACTGTTATGAATTTTAACACTTTAGTTGAGTTACAGTTACATCAACTTTGAAGGTATGCTTATTAGTTTGTGTACATTGTCTAGGCTCATTCCTCGGTTAGCTCGTTCTGGACGCATCCTTATTCCATAGCAGTTCTATGAATGTTTATCAATCCAAGGTTTGTAAAAATTTCCGTAGATGTTTTATTAGATGTGTGAAATGATAGGGTCATATCTTAAGAAACTCCGGACAGGGTGGAAAATCCCTACCTTAGATAAAGTAAAACTTTTTCTTATATAACGTTATTTTTTTCAGAAGCTATTTGGAATAAAAATTTAAAATAGAAACCGTTTGACTTGTAGATTACACAGCTCTAACCACTTTGACAGAGGGATTCCTAGAAGTATTGATTCGTCTAAAGATAACTGTTTTTGTAAAAAGTGGCAATAAAAATAAATAACTTTCTGCGCTTTTCTGTGTATGTGAGGCTCTAACCCCTTTGAGATTTACAAAATAACAGCACCATGTGTTAAAATATGCACAGTATTCCAACGAATATACCTTGTAGTTTTAAACAAATTCTACCATGTAGGAGCTGAGAAAAAGTACGTTCTATTTTTAAAAAATACAACTTATAGGAAACAGCCATTAAAGTTGTTAATGCATCCCTGCTCCATGTAATGGGTTGTTTGCAGACTCTTCCATCTCATTTAGTGGTTTCCTTTTTGCTACTGATCTGCGCTGTCTCGCCCTTGTTAATGAAGTTTTGTAATTGGTCTCTCTAATGGCTTTAGTCTCTGTTTATCTAAATTTAACATTTGTTTCACTATGAAACGCACAACAGTTTGTAGCAGTCTTATCAGGACTTCACACCTTGAAACATTTCTTTCATTGAACTTTGCTACTGCTTCAAAGACATCAAAGTGAGGTGAACTCATTGACACAAATGCTGTCTTGGGAATTCTGGCCCAGGCTATCTTGTTGATGGACTTGTTAGGTTTCAAAATGTGGCCATGGTGACTATTCTTCAAAAGTTTTACGTCTGACAAATGTTTGAAAGTTCCTTCAAGAGCTACACTATGACAAAAAGTATAGCACGATTGTAAATAAATTTTTCACCATTTTGTTGCGCCCTGTTGTATTTGCACCATGAACCACTTCCTGATGAACAAAGGCCATAAATGGGTTTATTGTCTGTTGAAGAAAGGTGAAACAAAACTTTCCATACAGCTTTCCTTATATCTTTTATAATACCAAAATTTTGTCTCATGGGCAAAACACAATAATTTTGTATTATCAATGACAGATTCGATGAGTTTATTGTTGCCGCCTAGCGCTCTGCCATCTTCCAAGTTCTTCCCCTTGTATGCAGTTTTCTGTCGTCGCAGCCTAGTGCCCAATCGCTTTTGTGCATGGACTATGCTTTCCACTATCGTGATAGTTACATTTTTCTTCATTTGGCTTCAGTTCCTCAACTGCTTCGAAAGCTTTTGAATCCCAATCTTGTAAATAATTGGCTTCAGAGGCCGGTGATACAAAAATCCAATTTTCGATCTAAGTACTGTCAAATTTATATGGTCACACAGACACTGTGTTTCGTTTAAATGACTAAATAAACCAGAACAAGGGAACAATATATTTGTATTAGGTATCACTGTAAAGGGAAAACTCCACAGATTAAGATTAACGAAAAAAATGGAAATTGAAAATTTTAATATTACAACCTGTCCAGAACCCCTCTATTCCTTTTTTAGATAATCTGGTGATGCCCTGCGAAGGCGTAACGCGTCATTAAAACAATATTCTGGCAACCAACGCTGTTTTTTTTATAAAAATAAGACCTCTTCTACTGTTATTAGTGCTCCAAATTCAAAGTACACTTTTCGAGATTTCTTGCCAATTTTATCGTAATCCTTTAGGAAATTGATATCCGGAAACTGAACTTCATACCATGTAAGTATTAAAAAATCAAAAAGGGCCTTTCGATATTGTCCCCTTATTGTTATTGTTGTTGTTGTGGTCTTCAGTCCTGAGACTGATTTGATGCAGCTCTCCATGCTACTGTATCCTGTGCAAGCTTCTTCATCTCCTAGTGCCTACTGCAGCCTACAACCTTCTGAATCTGCTAAGTGTATTCATCTCTTGGTCTCCCTCTACAATTTTTACCCTCCACGCTGCCCTCCAATACTAAATTGGTAATCCCTTGATGTCCCAGAACATGTCCTACCAACCGATCCCATCTTCTAGTCAAGTTGTGCCACAAGCTCCTCTTCTCCCCAATTCTATTCAATACCTCCTCATTAGTTATGTGATGTACCCATCTAATCTTCAGCATTCTTCTGTAGCACCACATTTCGAAAGCTTCCATTCTCTTCTTGTCTAAACTATTTATCGTCCACGTTTCACTTCCATACACTCCATACAAATACTTTCAGAACCGACTTCCTGACATTTAAATCTGTACTCGATGTTAACAAATTTCTCTTCTTCAGAAACGCTTTCCTTGCCATTGCCAGTCCACATTTTATATCCTCTCTACTTTGATCATCATCAGTTATTTTGCTCCCCAAAAAGCAAAACTACTTTACTACTTTAAGTGTCTCATTTTCTAATCTAATTCCCTCAGCATCACCCGACTTAATTCGACTACATTCCATTATCCTCGTTTTGCTTTTGTTGATGTTCATCTTATACCCTCCCTTCAAGACACTGTCCATTCCGTTCAACTGCTCTTCCAAGTCCTTTGCTGTCTCTGACTGGATTTCAATGTCATCGGCGAACCTCAAAGTTTTTATTTCTTTTCCATGGATTTTAATACCTACTCTGAATTTTTCTTTTGTTTCCTTCACTGCTTGCTCAATATAGAGATTGAATAACATCGGGGAGAGACTACAACCCTGTCTCACCCCCTTCCCAACCACTGCTTCCCTTTCATAACCTTCGACTCTTACAACTGCCGTCTGCTTTCTGTACAAATTGTACATAGCCTTTCGCTCCCTGTATTTTAGCCCTGCCACCTTCAGAATTTGAAAGAGAGTATTCCAGTCAACATTGTCAAAAGCTTTCTCTAAGTCTACAAATGCTAGAAACGTAGGTTTGCCTCTCCTTAATCTTTGTTCTAAGATAAGTCGTAGGGTCAGTATTGTCCCCTTATAAAAGTGAAAATAGTAATCGAGACGTAAAAGTTAACAACGCCCAAGCCTCTACAGCCTGTTTAAGCTACTAGCCTGCCTGTCGGCTCGTTACCTCGTGTTCCCAGCCGTCCGGCGGCGGCTTGACGACCTGCAGCGAGTCGTCTGCGACCTCGTTCATCGGGACCTGCCCCGGCGCCGGCCCAGCGGAGGCAGCCTCGGGCTCCAGCGCGCCCTCGCCTTCCAGTGGCGCGTCCCCGGCGCTCTGTCGCGCGTTGATCTCCAGGATGCGGCGGGCCACCTCTGCAGGCACCAGGCGGCCTGCCGCCTTGCGGTTCTTGCGGCGGTCCCTCTTGGCGAAGAAGTCCTCGATGCTCGAGTGGCCCTGCTTTGTGTGCGGCTGCGGGACCTTCCTCGGCTTCCCCGCGGCCAGTGGCCGGTGGAGGTCGAAGTGATCCTCCGGGGACGAGCTGCCGCCACTGTTGTGGTGCCTCCACGAGTGGTAGCCGCTGCCAGTATCCAGAGAGTCCTCGAAGGTCAGCACGGGGATGTCGTCAGCGTCGAGGAAATTCTTGCTCCTGCTGGTGCGCAGGTCCCGCAGCGAGAAGAAGTCATTCGACATGGTGGCAGGTTTGCCCTCTTTTCAGCACTGGAATTTCTCTTTTGTGTCTGTAGACAAATATCAAAAGTCGAAAACAAAATTTTCGTAAGAAGACAAACTGACTAACAAGCAAACAAAGAGCTGTGAAGACACACAACATGATCAGTTGTACAGATTCGGAATGAAGCTGCTAAAAATCGTAAAAATTTTAACATATATCAGGCGCAGATTTTCATAGAGGCTAAGACATTTTATTTCTCTTTCGGAGTACAGATGGAAGCGCCCTGATTTATTTCCAAGACGCCCGCCGGTCTTAGCAGGTACGAGGGAGGACACGTTTTGTTTCACGGCTGCATTTAGCTAATTAGGACCCACCAAATGATAAATTTTGTAAGAACCGTAGTGCTGCACTGAGTTCACTTAGCCCGTACTCACTAGCCCCACCACTCAAGGATATTTCATAAGGCAGTTGATACCGCGGCATCGTTGCCCATGCAACGATACGTGGAGGTGCGCACGTATGTAGGTCTTTTGCCCTTTTCTTATTTAAGACACAGCCGCAATTACTTCTTGAAATTATGATACCTGAAATTAGAAAATGGAAAATTACAAAATATCAATTTTTGAGAAGCCAAAAAAAGATAGGAAAGATCAGTGTTGGAGATGGTAGTCCCCTCGCCGGCCGTGCGCATCGAGGTGATCCCGGAATGTGTCCCCGACCTCTGCGCCTAGGGCTGCGCGTCACATTCTTAGTTTATTACACGAAATAATTCACGACTCGGATGCCACTAGTCGATTCGTCTCTCGCATAACTCTTCTGAAATCTAAGTGTTGTTGCTGTTTTCATGCAGTTATGTGTGTTGATTACCTAGATTACCTACGTCACAATTTTACTGTGTTAATGTTTAACCTGGGCCTGGTACAATAACCGGCCACGATCTATCCTAGTTACTGTACTGACGGGTTGCTATTCTACTTCATCTGTGTGTTACTATTTCTACTTTAGTGTCATTTCTTCTGTGTGTTGAGTGTTAGTTTTGTCTTGTCATCATGCAGTGAGGTGACAAAAATCATGGGATAGCGATATGCACATTTACAGGTGGCGGTAGTGTCACGTACCCAAGGTATAAAAGGGCAGTGCATTGGAGGAGCTGTCATTTTCACTCAGGTGATTCATGTGAAAAGTTTCCGGTGTGATTATTGCCGCCAGACGGGAATTTACAGACACCGAATGTGCAATGGGCGGAATGATATGCATGGGACATTCCAAATCGGAATTCAATATACCGAGATCCACAGTGTCAAGAATGTGATGAGAATGCCAAATATTAGACATTAGCTCTCACCACCGACAACGCCGTAGCTGACGCCCTTCACTTAAAGACAAAGAACAGCAGCGCTTTCGTGGAGTTGTCAGTGATAACAGACAAGCACCAAAGCGTGACATAACCACAGAAATCAGTGGGACGTGAGGTGATATTTGGCGTTAATGGGCTATGGCAGCCTAAGACCGACTCGAGTGACTTTACTAAACGCACGAAATTGCCTGCAGCGCCTCTCCTGGGCTCGTGATCATATCCATTGTACTCTAGACCACTGTAAAACCGTGGCATGGTCCGATGACTGCCGATTTCATATCATAAGAGCTGATGATAGGGTCAGAAATCTGGCAGAAAACTCAAAGAAATTCTGATCATACATAAAGCACACCAGTGGCAAGACGCAATCAATAGCTTCTCTGCGCAATAACAACGGCGAAGTCACTGATGACAGTACCACCAAGGAAGACGAAGTGAATATTCCTGAATTCGAATCAAGAACAAGTGCCAAGATGAGAAACATTCAAGTAGATACCCTAGGTGTAGCAAGGTAACTTAAATCACTTAATAAAGCCAAGGCCTCCGGTCCAGATTGTATACCAGTAAGGATCCTCTCAGAGTATGCTGATAAAGTAGTTCCATATTTAGCACTTATACATGGTGTCCCAGCTATCATGTCCACCCAAAATATCTCTGGAAAAATAACAGCTATTGGAAAACGACTTTCACCGGTATCAATTTAGGGCTGGGGCCCATGAATGTACATATTTGGAAACATTCTAAAACGAAAGCATATGTGTTTTTTAACACAAATTTATGTTTTTTTTAAATGGACCTCCTATATTATTTCTTCAGCAATCCATAGCATGACAAAGCACAGACACAATGGTGTTGATTGCATCGCAATATTCCCATTACATCCCGAGATATTGAGACGCGAAGTTGACGCTTGAAACACCCGACATGCGCTGCTAGCGCACGTCCTGAGGCTCAGGCGTGAACCCCAGGCTGCCCGTAATCGCGATAGTCCGAAACGAATAATACGGTCTGCTGCCAACCTCTTGATAAGTATGGAGGTTTTCCCAGTTGCAAAGTAATTATGGTCTGTCGTACGAATCAGAAAGTTGCAAGATACATTTAGAGATCAAGCAGTCGTCTCCACAAGGCTGTACCCAGTTATCGTTATCTTCCTCAGGGGGAAAGTGAGAGTTCTATCTGTTAAATTCAGGACTTAGATGATTACAATTGTGGTTAGAGGTTATTCTCGAATCAGAAACATACAAATTTACTGTAGCCATACACATAAATAAATATGTACATATATATATATATACAAATGGGGCATGTGGCTTGTGGTTTGTTCTTGTCCACAATCACAGGATGTATCTTCTGTAAAGTAGTTACTAATGTTGTCTAGTAGGACACAAACTGTCAGTTGTTATCAGTTGCAAGCCCCAGATAGCTCCAAAGCTTTATACTACTGCTATCAGAAAAACCAACGAGTAAATTTCACAGTATATAACGGTCGGAGATAGTGTAAATTAATTTGGGCTAATTATACATTGTACAGGAATGAATTCTGTAAACTAGAGTAATCTGAGGATGCAGTTGAAAAAATGAGAGTGACAGAGTGTTTAATATGTGCTGTCCAAACAGAAACACTCGTGATTTTCTCGTGCATGTTAGTAAATGAAGAGACTGGACACAAAGAGTGCCTCAGATAAATATTTCAATATATTTCATAGTTATCAACTTTTCTTATAATTCTAATTTTAACAATCATTCCTAATAGTCATAACGGGTTGAAGCTACGATTTTGAAGTGTTGGGATACTGACAGGTGGTATTATGGGTCATAATAACTGCATCAGTCGACAGAGGTATTTTCTTCTCAAATTGATAGATACGCTTTTTTAAAAGGCTTATAGTATTTTGAAAGAAACGTCCACATTCTTCTCTTACTGTTCTCCTAAACAACTGTGAGGCTATGGTCTGCTGGCAGTAGACCGCTTCATTCCTGTTACATTACACGTACATAGGAGAAGAGCTGCAGCTTTGTTAAGTTTTGTTATAAGTATTGGCAAATCATACCTCACTGATGACATCGATTGAGCTATCGGATTAACGAGAACTGGATCGTTCAAATTTTAACGGTATGTTATCTAAGCGTTTTTCAGGAAGTGCCTATTTCCCCGTTTCCAAAAATCTTTATTAGCTATCGAGAAACAGCCCAAAACATGCCTTTTGGTACCAAAACATAGCCGCGGATTCCAAGACAGCAATGCACAACAAATTGATGTAATTTTTGAGATATATTCCTAGTATCCTGATTTAGAACAATCTTGAGAATTTTCTAGATACCTTTATCCGTTCCCGAGATACAGAGCTTCAACGCCAATACGCACGTAAAACCCGGTGTGAGGCGAAACGTAGTTTGTAAAGTGCCATAAAACGGAGGAAACAAGCGAGCCCGCAGCTCGTGGTCGTGCGGTAGCGTTCTCGCTTCCCGCGCCCGTGTTCCCGGGTTCGATTCCCGGCGGGGTCAGGGATTTTCTCTGCCTCGTGATGGCTGGGTGTTGTGTGATGTCCTTAGGTTAGTTAGGTTTAAGTAGTTCTAAGTTCTAGGGGACTGTTGACCGTAGATGTTAAGTCCCATAGTGCTCAGAGCCATTTGAACCATTTTTTTTTTTAGAAGCGAACATGAGGAAAACTTCTTCTATCGGATCACAAAAAGGCGAATATGCTCCAGTTTAATTTGAAAGACTCTGACTGAAAAGTGGGTTACCAGCTGCTTCATTCTACTTTCCTCAGCAGCTTTAAAAATATTACGAAAAGTTTTGGAGCGAGAACATATTCTCGCTTTTTTGTGATGAGAGACATGGAGACAGTGGCACTGGGAAAGACAGTAATGGCTGTGTGAGAGAAAGATAGGACACAGTGGCAGTGAAACATTGTTAACAGTGACACAAATGTGCTGGAAAAAGAATGAAGTACACGGTGATAGTGATAGAAGAACAGAGAAAAGGAGAAAGTGCAAATGGTTGAGAGTCAGTGATAATGAAAGAAAGTGTCTGTGGCAATGACAACGAAGAAGACAGAGATTCTGTCAGTGAAAAAAAGGCGTCAGCAGTGCGAAGGAATGAACGAGATAGTAGCAGTAAGAGAGAGCAAGAGGGAGACAGTGACAGCGAGACAGTAGCAGTAGGACAGAACGAAGGAGAATGTGGTCGTGAGTCAGGAGACAATGACCGTTACGCAGACACAGAGATGTAATAACGCTGAGTTGAGTTGGGGTGAACGAGTGATTGAAATGGGCAAGTAGTATATGGTGGACGTGAGTTGCATGCTAAAGACAGTGCGAATATGTTAGGATGCGAGAATTTTTCGGAAAACTTTTAAAGGTGCTGAGGAACGGAGAATGAGACAGCTGGTACCCCATTTTTCAGACCGAATCTCTTCAACAGGAGCATACTCATCTTTTTTATGCAGTTCCGATTCGAGGATTTTTCTACTGCTGAGCCTGTATAATGCAATAAAATATCAACCAATTTGCTTATAATGACATGATTTAAGTTTCTTTTAGTTGGCTAGAGCTAATTACGACCTAACAGCAGTACTTAAATAATGTGGGGTGCTAGCGCTCACAGCTCACACTTCCAGTCTGATACTTACTTTTAGTACTCATTAAAATACACTCCTGGAAATGGAAAAAAGAACACATTGACACCGGTGTGTCAGACCCACCATACTTGCTCCGGACACTGCGAGAGGGCTGTACAAGCAATGATCACACGCACGGCACAGCGGACACACCAGGAACCGCGGTGTTGGCCGTCGAATGGCGCTAGCTGCGCAGCATTTGTGCACCGCCGCCGTCAGTGTCAGCCAGTTTGCCGTGGCATACGGAGCTCCATCGCAGTCTTTAACACTGGTAGCATGCCGCGACAGCGTGGACGTGAACCGTATGTGCAGTTGACGGACTTTGAGCGAGGGCGTATAGTGGGCATGCGGGAGCCGGGTGGACGTACCGCCGAAATGCTCAACACGTGGGGCGTGAGGTCTCCACAGTACATCAATGTTGTCGCCAGTGGTCGGCGGAAGGTGCACGTGCCCGTCGACCTGGGACGGGACCGGACCGCAGCGACGCACGGATGCACGCCAACAAGACCGTAGGATCCTACGCAGTGCCGTAGGGGACCGCACCGCCACTTCCCAACAAATTAGGGACGCTGTTGCTCCTGGGGTATCGGCGAGGACCATTCGCAACCGTCTCCATGAAGCTGGGCTACGGTCCCGCATACCGTTAGGCCGTCTTCCGCTCACGCCCCAACATCGTGCAGCCCGCCTCCAGTGGTGTCGCGACAGGCGTGAATGGAGGGACGAATGGAGACGTGTCATCTTCAGCGATGAGAGTCGCTTCTGCCTTGGTGCCAATGATGGTCGTATGCGTGTTTGGCGACGTGCAGGTGAGCGCCACAATCAGGACTGCATACGACCGAGGCACACAGGGCCAACACCCGGCATCATGGTGTGGGGAGCGATCTCCTACACTAGCCGTACACCACTGGTGATCGTCGAGGGGACACTGAATAGTGCACGGTACATCCAAACCGTCATCGAACCCATCGTTCTACCATTCCTAGACCGGCAAGGGAACTTGCTGTTCCAACAGGACAATGCACGTCCGCATGTATCCCGTGCCACCCAACGTGCTCTAGAAGATGTAAGTCAACTACCCTGGCCAGCAAGATCTCCGGATCTGTCCCCCATTGAGCATGTTTGGGACTGGATGAAGCGTCGTCTCACGCGGTCTGCACGTCCAGCACGAACGCTGGTCCAACTGAGGCGCCAGGTGGAAATGGCATGGCAAGCCGTTCCACAGGACTACATCCAGCATCTCTACGATCGTCTCCATGGGAGAATAGCAGCCTGCATTGCTGCGAAAGGTGGATATACACTGTACTAGTGCCGACATTGTGCATGCTCTGTTGCCTGTGTCTATGTGCCTGTGGTTCTGTCAGTGTGATCATGTGATGTATCTGACCCCAGGAATGTGTCAATAAAGTTTCCCCTTCCTGGGACAATGAATTCACGGTGTTCTTATTTCAATTTCCAGGAGTGTAGTATAATTTTGTAATTTCTTGCGTATTTGAGTGCTTACTAGGAGCAAATTTTATTTTAATATAAGTGTAGCATAGAGTTCCGCCGTTGCTATCGACCCTTGTATCGACCCTCGTATCGTACAAGCTTTTATTTGTTTCGCTGAGAACAGCTCAGGGTCGGTTAGACCATCAGTGACAGAGCCGCTCGAGATCCTGCTGCTAATAAGGCGAGTAGACAGTTTCGTTTATTATACATATTTCCAAGTTTCAAACAGGAGCGACTTCCGAAATGGATAAGCACTGTGAATGCTGTGTACAGATGCGAGCTGATTTGGCTCACAGCTCCAGGGTGTGTTTGCTTACGTCACACAGCTTGAGGCTGCTGAAAAGGAGCATCACTGTGGGGGATCGGACGCGGGGATGTGAGGGACGTCGAGCACGACCCACGTGTCCTCCGATCGGTCCACTGCTGTGACCGCAGACATGTCTGCCAAGGAGGGAATGGATTCCAGTGTGCACTCCATGTGTGTACAGGGGGGGGGGGGGGTTCATTACGGATGTGGAAAGGGAGCTTCCGGATGTCGTGACGAGTACTGGGTGCAGCCAACTGCAGTTGGTGGCCCATGTCGGTACCAATGATGTGTGTCGCTTTGGATCGGCGGAGATTCTCTCTGGTTTCGGGAGTCTAGCGGAAGTGGTAAAGACTGCCACTGTTGCTTGCGAGATTAAAACGGAGCTCACCATCTGCAGCATCGTCGACAGAACCGACTGTGGTGCAGAGCCGACTGGAGGGTCTGAATCAGAGGCTCAGGTGGTTCTGTGACCGTGTAGGCTGCAGAATCCTTGACTTGCGCCATTGGCTGGTGGGTTTCCGGGTTCCGCTTAATAGGTCGTAAGTTCATTACACACAGGAAGCGGCTACACCGGTAACAGAAGTTGTATGGAAGGGACTGAGCGGTTTTTAGGTTAGACGTTGAGAAAACCACAGAAAGGGCGTCCGTCTAAAAGGGGGCAGGTAAAAGACAGTAACGTAGTTGTAGAAACGATCGGTATTGGAGTCGTAAATTGTCGTAACCGTGTTGGGAAAGAACCAGAGCTCCAAGCCCTAATGGAAAGCACTGAAGCTCAAATAGTGATAGGTACGAAAAGCTGGCTAATACCGGAAATAAGTTCAGCCGAAATTTTTTCAAACGACCTAACAGTGTTCAGAAAGAATTGATTAAATACGGTTGATGGTGGAGTATTTAATGCTGTCAGAAATAGTTTACCTTGTAGTGAAATTGAATTAAATAGTTCCTGCGAAATAGTATGGGTAGAGGTCATACTTGACAATCTGACTAAATTATAAATTTGATCGTTTTACCGATCCCTCCCCCCTCCTTCCCCTCCGACCCATAAGATATAGTTCAGAGAAAACTTGAGTCTCAGTTCAAATACACACACTAAAAATGTTTTGCACCATCCCAGTTCCCAGAACTCCTGAAGATAGATGTTTACTGTGTATACTGTAGGCGTTACATTCCAGAACCTGCGACCCTTACGGTCGCAGGTTCGAATTCTGCCTCGGGCATGGATGTGTAATGTCCTTAGGTTAGTTAGGTTTAAGTAGTTCTATGTTCTAGGGGACTGGTGACCTCAGAAGTTAAGTCCCATAGTGCTCAGAGCTATTTAAACAAATTTTTTGTATATTGTATCAAAGACATAGTGCCTATGACTGTTCAGGGATGTCACTAAACCCGACCAGATATGTAAACAACCACTTATGAGTAGTGCGTATTAGACGGAGGGTGTGCGACAGCCAATCAGTTCCAGTCATTCTGCCAAGAAGGAGGTACACAGCTCGTGTTGTCTATAGTTCAACCATGCCCAGACGGTCAATACTGCGGTTCTATAGCGTCCGCATTGTTACTTTGATTCTCGAAGGGCTCTCAACAAGGGAAGTGATCAGGCGTCTTCCAAAGCGATGTAGTTCGGACATGGAGGAAATACAGAGCGACAGGAACTGACGATGACATGCCTCGCTCAGGCCGCCCAAGGGCTACTACTGCAGTGGATGACCGCTACCTACGGATTATGGCTCGGAGGAATCCTGACAGCAACGCCACCATGTTCAAAGCTTTTCGTGCAGCCACAGGACGTCGTGTTACGACTCAAACTGTGTGCAATAGGCTGCATGATGCGCAACTTACCTCCCGACGTGTATGGTGAGGTCCATCTATGCAACCACGACACCATGCATTGCGGTACAGATGGGCCAAACAACATGCCAAATGGACCGCTCAGGATTGGAATCACATTCTCTTCATCGATTGGTGTGAAATACACCTACAACCAGACCATCGTCGGAGACGTGTTTGGAGGCAATCCGGTCAGCCTAAACGACTTAGACACACTGTACAGCGAGTGTAGAAAGGTGGAGGTTCCCTGCTGTTTTGGGGTGACATTAGGTGGGGCCGACGAACACTGCTGGTGGTCATGGAAGGCGCCGTAACGGCTGTACGATACGTGAATGCCATCTTCCGACCGATAGTGCAACCATATTGGCGTATTGTTGAGGCATTCGTCTTCATGGACGACAATTCGCGCCCCCAATTTCACAAATTGTGAATGACTTCCTGCAGGATAATGACATCGCTCGACTAATGTGGCCAGCATTTTCTCCAGACATGAAACCTGTCGAACATGCCTGGGATAGATTGAAAATGGCTGTTAATGGGCGACGTGACCCACCAACCACTATGAGGGATCTACGCCGATTCGCCGTAGAGGAGTGGGACAATCTGCACCAACAATGCCTTGATGACCTTGTGGATAGTAAGCCACGACGCAAGCAGGCATACATCAATGCAGGAGGACATGCTACTGGATATTAGAGGTACCGATCCGTACAGAAATCTGGACCACCACCTCTGAAGGTCTCGCCGTATGGTGGTACAACATAAAATGTGTGGTTTACATGAGCAACAAAAATGGCGGAAATGATGTTTATGTTGACCTCTACTCCAATTTTCTGTACAGATTCCGGAACTCGTGGAACCGACTTGATGCATATCTTTTTATGATGTGTGTAGGTACCCCACTCAAACAATTATAGTCGGTGGTGACTTCAGTCTACCCTCGATATGCTGAAAAAAATAATGCTTTTAAAGCCGGAGGCAGGCAAAAAAGTCATCCGAAATTGTACTGGAAGCTTTCTTAGAGAATTATTTTGAACAGTTATTTCTTGAACCCACTCGAAGTGTAAATGGTTGCGAAAGCATACTTGACCTCTTAGCAACAAATAATCTTGGACAAATAGGGAGTATAATGACGGTTACAGTGATTCGCGAACACAAGGCAGTTGCTGCTAGGCTGAATACCGTAACACAGACAACCATCAAAAATAAAAACGCAAAGAGCATCTATTTAAAAAAAAAGCTGTTAAAAATGCTCTTAACTTTTTTTGTGAGAACGTCTCCACTTCTTCCGATCTGAACACGTAAGCGTACGAAAAACATGGAATGATTTCAAAGAGATAGTATCGGCGTCAGTTAAGAGATAGTATCGACGTCAGTTGAAAGATACATACCACATAAATTAATAAGTGATGGTACTGATCCCTCATGGTACACAAACCGGTTCAGAGGTCCAGATGTCTGTTGCAGAAGTAACGAAAAAGCATGCCAAATTTAAAGGAACCCTAAATCCCCAAGTTTGGCAAAGTTATGCAGACGTTCAAAATATAGCGTTTGGTTCAATGTCAGATTTTTTTAATAATTTCCACAATGGAACTATGACTCGGAATCTAGCAGAAAACACAAAGAGATTCTGGTCATATCCAAAGCACACCAGTGGCGAGATTCAATCAATACCGTAACTGAGCAATAACAACAGTGAAGTCACTGATGGCAGTGTCACTAAAGCAGAGTTTTTAAACACGGTTTTCCAAAACTCCTTCACCAAAGAAGATGAAGTAATTATTCTTGAATTCCAATCAAGAACAACTGCCAAGATTAGAAACATAGAAGTAGATATCCTAGGTATAGCAAAGCAGCTTAAATCAATTAGTAAATGCAAGGCCTCGGGTCCAGATTGTATACCAGCCAGATTCTTCTCAGAATATGCTGATACAACAGCTCCATATTTAACAATTATATACAACCGCTCGCTCACAGAAAGATCCGTAACTAAAGACTGGAAAATTGCCCTAGTCACACCAATACCCGAAAAGGGAAATGGGAGTAATCCGCTGAATTAGAGGCCCATATCACTAACGTCGATTTGCAGTAGGATTTTGTAACATATTCTGTATTCGAACATTATGAAGTACCTCGAAGAAAAGGATTTATTCACACAAAGCACGGATTCAGAAAATATCGTTCTTGTGAAATACAACTATCTCTCTTGACCACCGGCAATGGAGGGTGAAGCTTTGACAATGCCAGCCAGTCGTGCTGGCGAAACGTCAGAAAAATCATTAGATGAACGTCGGCCGAAGAACCCGAGACAGAAGCCAATAGGCAGTTTGTCAACAAGTGGCCACGAAAGCCTTAACAATTTTGTATCTCTCTATACTCCTGAGTTAATGAGTGCTATCGACAGGGGATGTCAAACTGATTCCATATTTCTAGATTTCCAGAAGGTTTTCGACACCTTTCCTCATAAACGTCTCCTAACCAAACTGCGTGCCTATGGAACATCACCTTAATTGTGCGACTGGATTCGTTATTTCCTAACAGAAAAGTCACAGTTCGTAGTAATAGACGAAAAGTCATCGATTAAAACAGAAGTAATGTCCGGCGTTCCCAAAGGAAGTGTTACAGTCCCTGTATTGTTGCTGATCTATATTAACGACATAGGAGGCAATCTGAGCAGCCCTCTTAGATTATTTGCAGATGATGCTGTAATTTACCGTCTTGTAAAGCTATCAGATGCCAAAAACGAATTTCAAAATGATTTAGATAAGATATCTGTATTTTCGCAAAAGTGGCAATTGACCCTGAATAAAGAAAAGTGTGGAGCTACTCACACGAGTACTAAAAGGATCACATGAGTACTAAAAGGAAATCGCTAAATTTTGATTACTCGAAAAGTCACACAAATCTGAAGGCTGTAAATTCAACAAAACACTTAGGGATTACAATTACAAATAACCTAAATTGGAACAATCGCATAGATAATGTTGTGGGTAGAGCAAACCAAAGACTGCGATTCACTGGCAGAACACTTAAAAGCTGCGGTGTGGGATCCGCATCAGGTGCGACTGACGGATGACATCGGAAAAGTACAGAGAAGGGCTGCTCGTTTTGTATTATCGCGATATAGGGGAGATGTTGCTACAGACATGATACGTGAATAGGAGGGGCAATAATTAAAACAAAGGCGTTTTTCATTGCGACGGGATCTTCTCATGAAATTTCAATCACCAGTTTTCTCCTCCGATTGCAAAAATATTCTGTTGGCAACCACCCACATAGGGAGAAATGATCAGCACGATAAAGTAGGAGAAAGCAGGGCTCGAACAGAAAAATTTAAGTGCTAGTATTTCCCGTGCGCCGTTCGAGAGTGGAACTGTACAGAGACAGCTTGAAGGTGGTTCATTGAAGCCTCTGCCAAGCACTTTATAGTGAACAGCAGAGTAATCACGTAGATGTAAATGAAAATTATAGAAAATTGCTACACATCTGCCCCGGACGAATTCATATCAGAGTGGAACTGAGGGGAAGAATAGTCAGCGTGAGACGCACTGTGTGCCTTAATGAAATGCGTGCTACAATGGAATGGAATGCTAGCCATGCAAGATTGAGGAATACACATTTAAACGAATTAAGGAAACTGACAGAACACCGATACCTTAGCACAGAATACTAAAGAGTATGTATGCGCCAATCGTGGAGTGGCGAATTAAGACTCCGCAAGTAAGAGCTTCGTTGGTTGACAGCAAATTGGACCAGTGTAGAGCTTCGCTTCTCTACAGGAGTAAACCCATCATTTTCGTGAAGTGAATGAATAGTTCTACAATGACTCATTATGTGCTCATTCGCATGCAAAACAAAACCGAGTAATCGAGAATGAGACAAATTACACCATTACCTAAACTCCTCATTAACCTCGCATACAATTGTATCTATTCTTACCATTTCAGTTTGCAGACTGAAGCAGCTCCACCCGGCAGAAATTGCTCTAGTCTTCCGTCACCCAAATTCGCCTCTGACAAAGATCAGATTTATGCAATGCCCAAAACCCAGATGACAATCTTAACGTCGACATTGGTCTGGGTTAATCCCTACTGTTATCTGACTGTACTCTTCGTCACATGTCTTCTTCCTAATCGCCATTGCTCATTTTCTGTGGCCTCAAGGCAATCTGAACAGCATTCTCCGCGACTACGAGACGCATAGGCCACAAGGAATGTGTCTTTTGTCTCTTCGTCCGTTTTTTAAAGAGCACCAATCTTGCCAGTATGCCACGAAAGCTAAGGGCCATTCCAAGCTCTCCTCCACCAATGCAGAGCAGAAATATGTCCCAATATCTAGGTAAACTTATATTCTCATGCAAGGCAGTGAACAGACACAGAGTAGAAATTGCTGATCAGAAGGGGTACTTAAAATAAAACTTAGGTCACGCAGTCATTTCCACTGGGCATTGGTATTGCCCCATGGTGTTAAAACAGGCAAAAATTGAAGTGATTTATAGTTTAGTCAATACTTACTATAATCAATGAAAAGAAGCAAAAAAGACATCACACGTCTTTTAACAGAACACTGAACTGCTTCAAAAGCAAAAGCATTTGGTCTGGAAAACATAAAAATGTACGCCCCGAAATTCTTATCTTCTTTGGAAGGTGTCAGTAACACTGAAAAATAGCTTTTATTTTCCTTTTAAAGTTCTGAAAATTTATGGTAAGTTCTATGAGACACTAGGCTTGCACACTACTTACTCTAACTGAACCCATGCCTGAGAGAGGACTCGAACCTCCGACGGCGGAGGGTGGCGTGGGGGGGGGGGGGGAGGGGGGGAGCCGCTGCTGTAAGTCCTGCTGAGAGCAAATACGAAGAGCAACAGATGATTAAAAATTCAGAACATGAATATAACCACGTAATAAATTGTAAGAAATTCATTGATTCAGTAAAAAATAGCTAAGGGCTTCATACACACATTTCGAATATGAGCACTAAGGTAAGGGCAGTATAAGGACTAATAGTTACATTTGCCTAAATGAACTAAAAAATTACACTCATGCTGGTTTGTGCACCATGTGTATATGACTCCCGTTTTGAAAGACGGAGTGCTGCTTGTTAACTTATGCGGGAATGGCAGGAAAACAAAGTGCAGTGGAAGAAAGAAATTGAAGACCTGCACTAAATTAATGTCGAAGTGGAAAGAGGTATTCAAAGAGCTAAAAGAGAGGAAAACCTTACCTTCAAGAATCAAGACTGCATTTTACTTATTTGTGTTTCTGAAGATTGTTGATGTCATTTCTGGAAATCTAATGGACAGAAAATGAAGACGCAAATTTGGTAGTAATAATTCACCTCCTTTATTATCAACCACAAGACGTTACAAACTAAAGAAATAGTATTTCTATAACCTAATATTGTTAGTTGGTAGCAAATGTAAACATACTCGTATATTCTTGTTATATTTCTGTCTGTATAGTGTATCGACTTTTACGCTGGCCACTGACGTTTCGATTCGTAAACTCCTCATATACGAAAAACTATTTGTAATATTCAGTAATACTCACATGAAAATTCACCCTATTGTAAATAATAAATAATCTTCCTCAGCCCCCACCCCCGGCTGTCTACAAAATTATAGTATCCGTTACAGTGGATATTTTACGTTTCGTGCCTAAAAGCTTTGAAAAAGAAAACAATATCACGGTTTTCCTGTACGCAGTGGACCGTTGGGCATTAAGGCATCAAAGGGGACGGTCTACGTGAATACTAATTCTTAATCCCAGAAACATTTTTCACTAAAAATTCAAACGTGTAATTTGTTTGGATGTTTACTCGTATAGCTGAAGCAGGCCATCTATATACAACTGCAGAACCCATCTGAAATGTCTCGAAAGTAACTTTAATCACCAGTTGTAAAAGTATATTATGTCATACTAGAAGGTAAAATTCTTTAATTTATGGTCTTAAAAAAATGGTTCAAATGGCTCTGAGCACTATGGGACTCAACTTCTGAGGTCATTAGTCCCCTAGAACTTAGAACTACTTAAACCTAACTAACCTAAGGACATCACAAACATCCATGCCCGAGGCAGGATTCGAACCTGCGACCGTAGCGGTCTTGCGGTTCCAGACTGCAGCGCCATTAACCGCACGGCCACTTCGGCCGGCTTATGGTCTTATTGAGCACAAAATTAGTATGAGAGGCCAGGAAACTTGAATGCTAGACTACACTGGAAAGTGACTCAAATTCATAACACTATTTTTCGACATAATAACCAAGTCTCTGCAAACTGTGGTCGGAAGTTTCTACAACTTGTTCAGTTCCTCGACGACAGAAAACCGCTCCTTTGTCACACAGTCATTCGAGGATCGTCGTGTGAATGTAATAATCTTTGGAAAATATCTGTTTCTTCAGAAGTTCTTCCTCGATTGTTTGGACATCCTCGTCTGTGGTCGACGTCGATGGCCTTGCATCCCTGTCAGCATCACCCACGTCTATGCGGCCGTAGTCAAATTGTTGGAGAGTTTCACATTGGTTGGACTCGACAGCGAATTTGGTCAATCAACCCCTAGAATTCCACCGTGAATTTGTATGTAATTCAAACATTTCTTCCGTAAGAATAGTAGGCCTACTTCAACTTTGGCGTGTGTTTCGAGTTGTGATGCGTCTGTTATTGGTACCGCAGCAGAACAGTGTCTGCAGAAAACACGGAAGAAGTAGTCTTATCTGACAATGTGTCACTCTTAATGCTCAATGGTCTTAACGTTGGACATAAGGTGTCACTTACTTCCTTTTTTCCCCTTTACTGTCATTTCATCCATCAGGCCCCATATTTGAGTGGGGGGGGGGAGGGGAGGCAGGGGAGTACGTTGTCAACGGTGCAATACTTCTCTCTTCAGCCACGTGCATTTATAAAGAGATAAGGAAGGTAATAGGAAAATAAAAGGGCTGTTTACATTTTAAATTGAAAAGATTAGTCATGGGCAGCTAAAAGGACGAAAAATAAATAAAATTTTTAAAAAACTAACACATTTGCAATGAGGTAATATTCGTCTATGTAAAAAGCAATGGCGAAAAAGTATTGTGGGAGCAGAGAATATGTTCCATAGAGGATGGGGTGTGTGTAAAGAGATAGTGGTCTGTTAGGTGAGGAAACCAAGAAGATGATAGTAGGGGGTGAAGCAAACAATACAGACAGTGGGGAGGACAGAGGATGAGGAGGAGTAATGGTATGCGGCGACGTTAGTGATACAAGAACAAAGGGATAGAGGTGGCTGCAGAGGGAAAAGGAGAGATAAGCCACGATGTGGAGTGGGGTGTAGGTGGCGAAGGGTTATATTGGTAGGGCAGATAAATAGGGTCGATGAATATTGGACGGATCTCATTTTCTGTGAGAGCTAAGTGATTGAAATTGTGTTGGGATAGGATATGGAGTGTATGTATTGTGTAGGGATGGAGGGATATGTTTCCGAAGGCGCAGTAGCATACCAGAATTGTGGGAATTTGATTATATGGCATAAGAGCCAAGTGAGCGAAGCTAAACGGATGCGGAAAGCGAGACGGATGCATGACGTTCGAGGATAAGGCGGGACAGGTATCTAAGCAACATTTTTATAGCAGGAGATGTGTATATTCAGGGTCTGCTCCGACAAAGAACGTACAGCATAAGGTTGTGAGATACGAGTACAAACATAAAATTTAACTAATGACACTATTTTCAAATTGGTCATAGGTGGTAGAATGTCGTACTTAGTTTCAAGCCACCTTAATGCTTGTTAAAGCTTCTGCAAACATCCATTACAAACAGTGTATCATAGATCGATACTACACTAACCGGCGTCTCACAGCTGGCGACGGCCAGGTGGCAGTCGCAGTTCTCGACAGTCTTCAGTCTTCGTTAACCTAGGATATAGTTCGCTCACTCATTATTAGCGGTAGCCTCACACCGCAGGCCGCTTTTTTGTTTCTTGTAACAGCTGCACTTTCTTGCTGTTTGTTCTTTCGTAAAGTTTATTCGCAACGCTTGGGGGAAGCTAAAAGTTCAGAAAGTTTCTTTCTACTGTATTTCCGTGTTCATTAACACGTAAATTTCTGTTCCTGTCCAGCTTTCTTACGATGACAACTGCTGCACCGCTCTGTAGCCCACTTCTCCTTGCGATTGTGAAAGAAGCAGTACGCAACATAAATCACATAATCAACTTAGTGTCGAGATCCGGTGTGTCGGCCAGTCTGTGGGTGGTTTTCTAAGGCGGTTTCCCATCTGCCTCGGCGAGTGCGGGGTGGTTCCCTTTATTCCGCCTCAGGTACTATACGTCGGCGATTGCTACACGAACACAATCTCCACGCACGAGTACACAGTAATTACTCTACAACACAAATCTTTGGAGTTACACTCGTCTGGTACGAGACGTTCCCGAGGGAGGGTCCGCTGGGGGCCGAACTGCACAATAACCTCGGTTCGGTGTTGGGCAGCGGTGGGGTGTGTGGACTGCTGCGCCCTGTTGAGGGCTATGACGGGACGAAGCCTCTCCGTCGTTTCTAGGTCTCCAGTTTAACACGCAATACACACGTCTTATGATAGTGGTAACTTAAGTAAGAAAACATCTGAACATTTCTAGATTATATCTGCAACCTTCTGTTATAGCATAATTTTTCACGTAAGTTAAGTATAGCGCTGACCTACGTATGGAAGATTTACTGTTCATAAACAGTGATATTGCGTAATACTACTTATCAGATACAGTGGCTTTACTTTATAAGGTATGAGCGTCTCCACGAATTATCTGTAATATATTTCTGAAATGTTGGCGTCTGCAGAGAGTATATTTACGTTCCGCTCTGATGAACTTGCTGAAGCATTAATGATATCAGAAGATTTTCGCAAATGCTGCCGCAAGGATGGAGGGCTAGGGTTAAACGTCCTATAGTCATTGGCGATTAAAAAGAAGCAGGTACTGGAGAAGGATTACGGAGTATATCCGCGAAATCACGTAAGTTATTTTCAAAGCAACGTTCCGGCAGGTGTCCTAAAATATTTACGAAAACCACGGAAAACTTACTATCGATGGTCAGACGGGGATTTGAACCACCATTCTTATAAATACGACTTCAGTGTCTCATTACTACGCCACTTCACCCTGCTACAGTTTGAAAGCGTTCATCTTGTATGATTCAATATGATGTCGTCGGCACCCTTAACAGGGTCTCTCAACCTGCCCATTGCAGGTTAAAGCTAACTGATTTATTGTTAACGTCCTAGGGGTTTGCGGTTTCCCATTGTTTTTCTGTATTCTGTGTCTTGATGTAGAATTAATACAATTAATATGTTTTTACTTCTCGTTCCCTGCGCTTTGTGTATGTCTGGTAAGGACATTATATATTGAAAAACCAATTACGCAGCTATAATGTTTCTATTGAGCTGCTCGGCTTGCTATGAGCTCATTTCGAACCCCATCGTCATTTTCAAGCTATCTGCAAAACATTCAGTTTTCAAAACACAATTGGTTAAAATGGCCTTAAGCACTATGGGACTTAACATCTGAGGTCATCACTCCCCCGAGGCAAGATTCGAACCTGCGACCGTAACAGTAGCGCGGTTTCGAACTGAAGCGATAGAATCGCTCGGCCACTGCGGCCGGTCCCATTTTCAAACAAACGTTTTGTACATTTTCGTTATTTGCAATTACATTACTATTTTGAATTACTTCCATCCCTAGCACATCGTTAATGATGATGCTGTCGAAATGTTAACATAGGTGGGGAAGTATTAACCTTCAGTTTATAAGGCTCTGTACAATGTTTTAGAGATGGTCTATTATGTTTGTATTTGACAGTTTCTTTTGACAGCTTTTAACGATGTAGTATGGTTACATCTCTGGATTGTTGTTCAATCGGTTTGTGCGATGACATAATCTTCGTTTTCTTTACTGGAATTATCGTTAATCTCTGATTTATTTTTTGTGTTTGCGAGTATATATAATCTATGTTCTATTTATTACGTCTCGGTTATTAGTCTGTGGATTTGTATGATTTTGTTATCTTTGTTTTGTTTACTGGTTGTGTTATCTGTGTTTAATTTATTTACCGATGATCGATTTGGATGATTTCAATAAAGTTGTCTATATAGCTTTTAGTCCGCAGCTCGTGGTCTCACAGTAGCGTTCTCGCTTCCCGATCACGGTGTCCCGGGTTCGTTTCCCGGCGGGGTCAGGTATTTTCACTTGCCCCGAGGTGGCTGGTTGTTTTTATGTCGTCTTCGTCATCATCATACATCCCCATTACAGTCTGAGGAAAGCAACGGCAAACCACCTCCATTACGACCTTGCCTAGTACGGCGGTAAGGGTCTCCCGCATCCTTCACCTACGCACTGTCAAGTAGCATGGGACTTCATCATCATCATGTAGCTTTTATGTTTTAATTCAGATTTTTCCTTCAAGATTTTGCTGGAATATTTGCTCGTATGAGTGTAAATTTCCATTCCTTCCAGCAGATTTAGTATCGGGCCATTCGGTATTATGTGCAAGATTTCTAAAGCGTTTTCTAACTGATTTACGTGGTGATTTTCAGCTGTTCTGGTGCGATGATAGAATGTGGATTGGTTCGTGTCACTATGTATTGTGTTCTTGATATCGTATTTGGAAATTTCGTCCCGTTTGGCCTGCATAGAGTTTGTCACAATCGCTGAAATTGATTTTATATACACCAGCGTGTGTGTGGATTGGAGGTTTTGTTTTTCCAAATCGGATTTGTGTTTTGATGTTGTGTGCAGTGCGAAATGCGAATAGCACTGTTGTCTTCTTTAATACTTCGTTTAACTTGTCAGATGTGGTATGTAGCTGAATTTTTTCGACGTTTTTGTTTCTCTTGTCAGTCTTATGTCATTATGTATTATGTTGTGTATTGGTTTTGAATGTTCTTTGTATATTCAGTCTACATAGTGGGGCTATAGTTGTTTGTGAGTGCTATTTATTTTAGAGTTTCTAAGTGCTTACTAATCTGCTTACCATGGTTTGGAAATATGCGTAACTGTGTATTCTGGAATGGCAAGACTATGTGCCCGTAATGTTGCCTAAAGTATGTTTCCTGTAAATTTCGAATCATGGTTGTTGTGTATGTTTTTTAAAGTTAGATCTAGGAAATCAATAATTATTTTCTAGTTCAAAAGTGACTTTCATATTTTGTTGTAAATTGTTTAATGTATTGCGGATGTGTTGTGTATCTGTGTCAGTTCCATCTATTAGGAGCAGTGTGTCATCTGCATAACGAAAGTAGTACATGATTATTATTAGTAACCATGTTTGTAGGCTGAATCGTTTTTGCTCAAGTGTAACGAGAAAAATATCTGCTGTACTGGATCCCATTGCAACACTGTCTTTTTGGTTGTATAATTTGTTATTAAATTTCGAAATAGATCTGGTTGACTACTAGTTTCAGTAGTTCTCTTATTACTAGTATTCCCAAGACTGGGAATTTTCGGTACTGTAGTAGGTTGCTTCCTATCGTATCAATTGTTTCATTTATTGGTATGTTGGTATATAGATTTCTGATATCGAAACATACAAATTTTTCATTCTCTGGTATTTCTATGTCTTTGATTTTGTTAGCCAGGGTTCTGGAGTTTTTTTATTGCGTAGCGTTTCTAGCAAGTGTAATATTTGTTTAACAGATTGTTTAATTGTCTGCTAATTAAGTAGGCTGGAATAACTATGCAGTCGACTACAGGTCATGTTGGAATTTGGGGTTTATGTATCTTAGGTTGTGCGTTAAGTGTAGGTGTTCTTGGGTTCATAGAGATATATTGCTTTTTTCCCAATCGGTGAAGACTGTGTTGCGACTCTTTATTACCTTTTTGGTTTTGGCAGCGTATTTGTTAGTTTGGTTTATATGTTTTTCTGTAAAATTGTTGTCTGCGAAAAATTCTAGTACTTTGCTTATGTAATCAATTTCTTTCATTATTACAAGGTTATTCGATTTATCTGCTTTGAGTGCTATTGCTTGATGTGTGAGTAATTATTGGTTAATGCTAATCAGAATGCTGATTACTAAACACTAATTCCATAGGACCGAATGGGAAGCTTTTAGTTCAGTTCTGGAATATGGTGCAATATCACATGTTCTGAAACTTGAAACTTTATTTTCTGCTTTCCTTGGCAATTTGATATTGAAAATGAAAATTTCTCCCACAGTCAGTAGCTGAATGGTTTATAATACACTCCTGGAAATGGAAAAAAGAACACATTGACACCAGTGTGTCAGACCCACCATACTTGCTCCGGACACTGCGAGAGGGCTGTACAAGCAATGATCACACGCACGGCACAGCGGACACACCAGGAACCGCGGTGTTGGCCGTCGAATGGCGCTAGCTGCGCAGCATTTGTGCACCGCCGCCGTCAGTGTCAGCCAGTTTTCCGTCCCATACGGAGCTCCATCGCAGTCTTTAACACTGGTAGCATGCCGCGACAGCGTGGACGTGAACCGTATGTGCAGTTGACGGACTTTGAGCGAGGGCGTATAGTGGGCATGCGGGAGGCCGGGTGGACGTACCGCCGAATTGCTCAACACGTGGGGCGTGAGGTCTCCACAGTACATCGATGTTGTCGCCAGTGGTCGGCGGAAGGTGCACGTGCCCGTCGACCTGGGATCGGACCGCAGCGACGCACGGATGCACGCCAAGACCGTAGGATCCTACGCAGTGCCGTAGGGGACCGCACCGCCACTTCCCAGCAAATTAGGGACACTGTTGCTCCTGGGGTATCGGCGAGGACCATTCGCAACCGTCTCCATGAAGCTGGGCTACGGTCCCGCACACCGTTAGGCCGTCTTCCGCTCACGCCCCAACATCGTGCAGCCCGCCTCCAGTGGTGTCGCGACAGGCGTGAATGGAGGGACGAATGGAGACGTGTCGTCTTCAGCGATGAGAGTCGCTTCTGCCTTGGTGCCAATGATGGTCGTATGCGTGTTTGGCGCCGTGCAGGTGAGCGCCACAATCAGGACTGCATACGACCGAGGCACACAGGGCCAACACCCGGCATCATGGTGTGGGGAGCGATCTCCTACACTGGCCGTACACCACTGGTGATCGTCGAGGGGACACTGAATAGTGCACGGTACATCCAAACCGTCATCGAACCCATCGTTCTACCATTCCTAGACCGGCAAGGGAACTTGCTGTTCCAACAGGACAATGCACGTCCGCATGTATCCCGTGCCACCCAACGTGCTCTAGAAGGTGTAAGTCAACTACCCTGGCCAGCAACATCTCCGGATCTGTCCCCCATTGAGCATGTTTGGGACTGGATGAAGCGTCGTCTCACGCGGTCTGCACGTCCAGCACGAACGCTGGTCCAACTGAGGCGCCAGGTGGAAATGGCATGGCAAGCCGTTCCACAGGACTACATCCAGCATCTCTACGATCGTCTCCATGGGAGAATAGCAGCCTGCATTGCTGCGAAAGGTGGATATACACTGTACTAGTGCCGACATTGTGCATGCTATGTTGCCTGTGTCTATGTGCCTGTGGTTCTGTCAGTGTGATCATGTGATGTATCTGACCCCAGGAATGTGTCAATAAAGTTTCCCCTTCCTGGGACAATGAATTCACGGTGTTCTTATTTCAATTTCCAGGAGTGTATGTATGACTTCACGTGAGGAACAGTGACTGGGAAACTGGGAGAAGGACAAAATGTGACGAATGTAGTCCAGCAGTTTCCCATAACTGACAGCGTTGTTTCACGTGCAGGGGAATCGTTCCGATCCTGAAGCTCTGCTGCCCGAGGGAGAAAAGATGGTAGACCAAAGTCAACTAAAGAAGCAGATGATCACTACTTTGTGCAACAGACGACAAAGGACCCACGTCAGACAGCAGGTGCAGCTGCAGCCACATTGAACAAGGCTGCAGGGTACGGAATCTCACGCTCCACAGTGGCACGGCGGCTATATTGGAATAGTCAGTTTGCTCGACAACCAGTAAGCTGTGTTCCGTCGACACCCGCTCATCTGTGAAACCGTCTGCGATGCTGCAAAGAGCATAGGGACTGGACCAACGAGGAGTAGTGCCGCGTGCTTTACTCGGGTGAGAGCAGACTTTGAGTAGTGACTCATGTCGTACCCTCATATGGCGAGACGTAGGACCGCGTATTGCGCTCAGGAACATTGTCTAACAAGATCGTTTTCGTGGTCCAAGTGTTATGATGTTGACAGATATTACGTTGGATGGACGTGCTAACCTTCAGATACGGTATGCACAGCGACAAAAGTTATTGTGACACTTCGCTCCTTCTGCATGCGCTTCTTTTCATGGATACATTTGGCCCTGGTCTTATTTTTGTGGATGACAACATGCGATCTCATCGAATAGCGCAGGTGGAGGAGCGATTGGAACGAGAGGATATTCGGCGAATAGACTGACCTGCACGTTCCTGTGACTTAAATCGCATTAAGCACGTGTGGGATGCTTTAGGAAGACGTATTGCAGCACGTCCACTTGTAGCAACGACTGTTCAGCAGCTATCGGCCGTGCTGGTGGAGAACGGAACGAACGGAACGATCTGTCACAAGAACTCAAAATGGTTCAAATGGCTCTAAGCACTAAGGGACTTAACATCTGAGGTCATCAGTCCCCTAGAACTTACAACTACTTAAACATAACTAATCGAAGAAGATCACACACATCCATGCCCGAGGCAGCATTCGAACCTGCGACCTTAGCAGTCGCGCGGTTCCGGACTGAAGCGCCTAGAACCCCTCGGCCACCGCGGCCGGCTCACAAGAACTCCCTACCAACCTTGTGACCAGAGTGTGCACAAGCTGCAGAGCATGTGTTGTCGCCCACGGCGACTACACACAGAACTGAGAACAGTGTCTGGTCTTTTGTAATGTCCAGGGTACCACAACAAATCGCGGTTATTTCAGTGTAATTGCACTCACTGCACATTACTTTCAGTTATCTTCTGTGCTATACTGTAACATTTCTTCCATGTTGGTCCAAGTTACACAGAGCTGTGTTACTTGACTGTGACATATAAAGCGAAACATATTTTCGTCCTTCTGTTGTGTACATCATCGTATCTGCCGCTCTAAAGTACGGTCCTGTATTGATAGTGATGCCTCTGGAGGCTTTTTGCTCTAAACTAAACGCAAACTCAGATTAGACGACGGAAGTTAACTCAGTAAGGCACAGCATATAAGATTTTACTGTGTTATTACCGAACGTTGTCAATGTTTACGTCACCCTGCAAAGATTCTAACCCTAAATGAAACCTGCACCCCACCTACTAGCAATAAAACCCTTGCTGAAGTTATCGAGCCGGCCCACTCTTACAAGTTTCATGTACCATTTACATTCATATCAATTGAAGCTGACTCGTGAGGCATTTATCGAGTTACCTGCCTAAAGTAACTTGTATGTGTATCAGGTTGACCCAGCACAGAACACAAAGCCTTGTCTCACCCATGGCTGCATTTCACCTCATTCCTAGTTCGCAACGCAGTTGCCTATACATCAAACTGTATATTGGAGACATAGGTGGTATACAGCGTTTACTTACCAAGTTCCGTAAACTTTTCAGTAGCTGTATCGCTATAAATGATCAGCGATATGTGTAAGTAAAGACTAAAGACTAAAAACTGTGATCAGACCAAAGGCAGGTACGAGCATTACACTTTGTTACAACGTACCGAATCACTAGAGTTGGCACTTCCTTCCTTTGGCACAATAAACCTGTTTTATGGCGAGATAATTCGAAACAAACTGTAGCTTGGTATTTGTCAGACCCAAAAACACAAATGACAAATGTGAAATTAACATTAAGCATCGGAAGAAGGACTAGATGAATGTAGGATTGAATAACAAATCCGTTAACTTATAATTAAATTCCGATCTACCGTGTCTCGTGAAATATTTGTTGCACAGCCTGTTGCGGCGCAAACCAATACCAGAACTGTGTAACAATACGTAACGTTTACTGTTCGGAGGTATAAGAACGCGCTGGTATAACAATGTTCAACTTCATATTTGCGCAGGAACTCCTCTGTACTTCACGAGAAACTATGGAAGATTCGTAGTTCCAGTTACAGTTGAATTATATTTACCGTAATTTTCATTCAGAGGACTATTTTCGTGATGTTGGTGATTATATACGAAAAAATCAATTAATTCATACCATTACTGATTTGTCACACACAGTGCTTCATCCTAAGTGCTCTTTAATTTATACAGAGATAACTACTGACATAAATCAAACAAGTACTTTAGTTTAGATTCACATTAAGCGTAATAATTTGCAGCCACGAGAAACTCGGATGAGATTATGATTTTTTTAAATATTTTTTTAAATTTTTAATGTAGATTGAGTGAATGTGCGTCTTTTTTGGACTCAATTAACTTCAAATACTTCTACAAATGTACAGAATATGGTCTAATATTAAATATATGGCGCCGACACCAACACAGGTGCGGAAAACGGTATTTTGTTAAGAAATATAACGAATTTACAAATACAAACAACTCATTCAAAACTTCAAAAGTTCTTAAATGCTTATTTGCGACTAGTGGTTCCTGAGGTCAAAATACTCAGTGTAAACTCAGTACTGCTTGGAGCAACGAGAATAATACGATGATAATATATCCTTCCCTTGTAAACAGGCAGACGTTAGAAATAACGAAAGACTATGCTGGACTGCTTACCTAAATCGCAGTGAACTGCAGCACGACGGAAGTCTGTTGTTCAAAGCAACATTTGGCTCACTGTCAAACTGTTCTCACATTGACCAAAATAATAAAGGAATCTGAAAAAGGAGATATTCACCATTACACTTCTGTCATTTCTAAACGAACAAACCGCCCTTTGATTGTTTTGTTGCTTATTTAATTACGACGCAGGTTTCGGTCTTTTTTAAATGGCATAAAAGGCCGAAACCTGGGTCATAATTAAATAAACGAGAATCCAGTCAAATGGCCGTGCGTTCATTGAAAGATTGTACGACTGTTGCCCAGTAACATCAAAAATTTCTATAAATTACTGCTAACAGCACGTTGCTTCAGCACTTTAATGATGCACGTCTCCATCACCTTATTTATCATATAAGGATTATAAACAAGTGATCCCTCCCCCTGAACCCTCTCGGTGTGTGTGTGTGTGTGTGTGTGTGTGTGTGTGTGTGTGTGTTTGTGTGTGTACGTGCACGTCTCCATCACCTTATGTGTCATACGATATACTATAAATAAGTGATAGTTCCTCACCCCCTCTCTCTCATTCAGTGTGTGTGTGTGTGTGTGTGTGTGTGTGTGTGTGTGTGTGTGTGTGTGTGTGTGTGTTGTATGTACGCGTGCGCACATGTCAATTATATGCGTTCATTAAGCAGTGAGATAATGTTCATACTCTTGAAATTAACGTTCATGATTCGTTGTCTGTTGTATACATCAATCCTTACGCAATGTATTTCTTATATACAAGCAAGATCATACTATTTATGTCATATGTCGTTCCTTTTAATAATGAATAGAATTAAGAAATTTGTCTGAAAACATTTACAAGATGGATCTGTGTAACGTACACTCTACTCTTTCAATTCTTTCAAGCTTTAAAATTCGGGTAATTCCTTTCAAATTTCTGTATAGGTATCAAGCCATTTTTAATGTCAATATTACGTAGGGATTGTACAAATAGAATCTTATTTGTCCACAATAAGACAACGTAAAATGACTGAGATTTGGTATTGTTTTCATCTGTGTAATCATTCATACGGTAAAAGTTTGGCTATGGGCTGCCATAAAAAACAACGGAATTACAAATAAATTAAACATTCGTTTGTGCGACATGTTATTCTCACAGCACCAAAATATGCCACTAAATTTCGATAGAATGATACATCAAATGTAAGATACGTATAACTAACGTGGAATGCACTCATTACATACTTCGGTTTAATTGTGCTGTCCTGGAAAATCTATATCTGTGAACGAGAGAGAGAGAAAAACCGCATACAATGTAGATAACAGTACCATAATGAACTGTAGGGCCTTTAGGTAGGTGTAGGTGTGGTAAAGAAACAGAACAATATAAATCTATAAGATGAAACGAAAATTATGAGCTTCTCCTTTATTAAGGGACCCGATAGTACTTCAGTCATTCATTATTCAAAATAAAACTCTATAAACTTACAGGACAGTAATGTGATGTATAAATATGGAAGCAACATAAATAAATCTCAAAAATTAGAACCACAACAGTATTGACTAAAGTCGGTATTTTTGCCAAGTATTTTTAACCAGTTAACGTAACATATCATTCCTTCTGCAAGTGATTCCCTCTCTCATTGTACTTAAAACTAGTCTAGGTTTAATATTTCGGCATAATACTCTCATCTGATATGTTAAAATAAAAACAAGTATAAGAAAAAGATACTCACTGTGCTGTCATAGAAGCAAAGCCCACCTTAACACTGAATTATTATGCAGAGAAAACAAGCAAAAGAAAAAGAGCGAAGGAGAAAGTTCGAACAGTGATCAGCAATGACAAACTGAGAGTATGCAAAATTAATTACTACCAATAATGCCAAAAAAAGCCTATAACTGAGAAGACAAATACTTCAAAGGTCATTTAAATTACAGATGTCTCCCATGATTCTGCAACTTGATCTCTGTCACGCCAACAGCGAAGGCAACATTGATAATATCACTACTTACCGTAAAGATGACGTTACATTTCAGACTGGCACAATGAAAAGACACCTACATATTAGCTTTCAGCCAAAGCCTTCGTCAGAAAAGGAAACATATAAATTTATTTATACGAGCAACACATCTCACGTACACATAACCAACACCGACTGCTCGGAGAGGAATGTCCTCTTTAAGTGAAGTAGCAATCTACTCTTCTCCTTATATTGTTAACATTCCGACCTGGAATTTCCATTGTTTTATGATATCAGCTACTTATGTAAATTCTGCTAGAACATATGCAAACTGATGCACGAGAACCCAGTACATATTTGAAACGAATAACACGCAAAGCTATAGGTACACTTATTTGTGGCTGTAAACAGTAGTGCATTTTGTAGGGTAAGGAACATTCTTTCGTAGCGAAACATAATAATGTTTTCAGATTTAAATTCGAGAATCAATAATGTCATTAACGCCATCATCAAAGAATTTGAGAAAACTAATACGTCTCACTCAATTGACTCATCCTTACCTCAAATCCATAATTGAAACCATTGTTACGAATTTAACACGTACTGTCAGAAACTATTCTACCACTCGTTGAGTGATATTCAACGGAAGAATTACAGTCGTACACATGACTGAAGCCCTTGTTATCGAGACGGTGACCTACTTTCCATGAAGTCAATCGAACTATTGTCAGTTTAATTTCTGAGAATGAAGAGCGTCTACTTAAGGAACATCTGTGAATAACAAATGAGCAACAACCCTGTTAACGGTTAGCGCCTGTGCTAGCACCGTCGACTTACATTGATCCAAAGGGAGGAGAAGTAAGAGTCAAAACAGAAAAAAAAGTCCAAGTGCCATTTAGTCCTTCGTTGACGTTCTTATTATTCGAGTCACAAGGAACGAACTGTGCTGGTGCCAGTCAAAATTTCGGTCAATGTAGAGATAACAGTGACGAATCGTGGAATTCTGCAAACTGTAAATTCATTTTTGCTTGTTGCTGTTATAGGTAATATATCCCTAGATAGGATAGCCAGCGACCACGCTCAAAGGATAAATTCAATGCACCATACAAACAATTTTTTACGGAGGTTGTAAGAAACAATGTGCTGAAATCATATATAATCTAGCGGTTAGTGTGAGTGAAATGCGATCAAATATAAATAAAATTTAATTTTTCGGTTTGAGAATATTTCCTGACAATTACGTAAAGGATTTGAGGATTTACAATCTAGCAATTAGTGTGAACGAAATTCGATTAAATTTTAATAAAATTTAATTTTTCGATTGGAGAATGCTTCCTGCCAATTACGTAAGGGATATGAGGATTTTCTGTGTAGAGTCTGAATTTTTTAACAACGAATCACTGATTTTATTTTTATTTCTGAAAGCCGTTCATTAGATGCGTGTTTGCATTGGGAAAATATATATTAACATACGCCGTTACGCAGAAGAGAAATGGAATGCGCTGTACCAGGTAGGATATTAAATACATGCAGCATGTTTACGCAAATAATATACAACCGTAAATCTCTCATGCAGTAACTGATAAAACCTGAGAGATTCAGACCACATACCCATTTTTATTTGAACGCTTTCTCGTACGATTAAGTCTACATACGCAACTAGTTGAGTCATAAATCCGCTAGGAGAAGGAGTGTTGGTGGTGTGATAGCGAGAATGAGGAGTGGAATTCAGGTACTCTGTCAGGGAGCTGTTCTTATGCAAGTTCTCTGTAGTTCCTTTAAACAGTTCTGCATCAATATGAGAACAATTTATTTTACATAGCGTTTGCGCTAGCTTTTCAAGGTCCTTGTCCAATCGAAATAATGATTTATCCGGCAACAAGACAGAGTTCGATAACTAATGTTCCTCATAATGTGCTTTTGCGCAAGAGAGAACACAGGGATTGTGATGGCAGTGAAAGAGTTACATTAAAATATGTTTAGCTTATTAGCTATCGGTATCCAATAGGAATTTGAATTTCGGCTTCTAATCTCCAGTTGAGGTCATAGATTTTCATTCATTAGTTGTTGTGTTGTTATCGATTTTCCTACATCACCGCAACACTGCGACATAAGTAGAGTTTTACCGTACCAAATTATTTCATTTCGAAGGTCCAACCACGGAGTTAGATCTGGGCAAGGATTTTCGTTAATATAAGCGTTCCACTTGATATTTTTTGTGTGTCTTGGAAGCTTGATATGTTTCTGGAATTAGTATTGTTTCAGAAATTATCATTCTTAGCGTATAATACTTTCAAGTTATATTTAATACACAGTGATCATTTCGCCATCTTTGGAGACCGCTTCCTTTATAGAATTTACAGGATACGTTACGGCATACTGTAATTTACTTTTGGAGAGCGCTGTGATGTTACGAAGAATAGAATAGCTTATGTTCAAGTTTGCAGTGACTTCACATGCTTGTTGTCATATATGAGAAACATTACTTTTGTGATAATCAGCTTAATTTACTAAATTTGTCCTCGTTTTAAATGTGTCGTTAGAAAGTGATTTGGTGCCCATGTGCTGGTCTGAAGTAAAGCTGTTTTACAGAACAGTTAAATCTATTACAAAGTGGGTTAGGAATGTCGGAAGAATGACACTGACATTCGGCCATTCTTAGGATCTGAAACGCTTCACCAAAGATACACAGTCGGTGGTTCCTCGAATGAAGCCAGGCTCGATTTCCTTCTCGGTGCTCTTTCCACTGAGTAATTCGCACTTTTGATGGAAAATTTAATGTAACTTAAGGTAGAAATAAATATATAGGATTTTCGATTGCATGAAATGTGTAATAATACGAATGGAAAAACTACTAGAGTGTCAGAACAGAGTAATAAAGGCGGAAGAGGGCCCACAAAAAAGAACTCAACTCTGTGGTTTCAGGTTAAATTCACCTCAAAGTTTTACCAAGGATAGTTACTGAACTGGTCCGTGTCCGGTTGTCGAGGACCTCGGGCCGTGGTCCAGGCTGCGTTACGCTGCCATCTCACTAGGAGGCGACAGAGTCGCGAGTCTGCGAAACAAAGGAACACGCACGGCCCGTCTAAGAACACTCTAGGTCCCGTCTGCGAGCAGTGCTCCATGTGACGTCAGACGAGTAGCGTCTACAACGGCGTGTCTGTTGTTGCGGTTTGAGGGAAGACCCTGCGAGGGTTGTGCGGTGGCGCTCTCCCGGTTGGATGAGTACTGTGGTTCTTTGGCCGACGTAGGGCACCAATTAATGGGGTGACAGTGGTAGCCACAGTGGATGGCTGCCGAATTCGGCCTGTGAATAGATAAGCTGCACATCGGTAACCCAAAACACAAGAAAGAGTTTTCAACCACTCCCAAAATTAGTCACAAGAAAGCAACAATTTAGTAAATGGCAAGCGTCCCGTTTGAATCGAGAAAGATTTTTCAAGAGGCTCATTTTCTGAGCGGCTCATTTGTGCTATCTGAAAGTTCGAGGGTGTGTCTGGGCTTTTGAAGTTGCTAAATGTTACTGGGCCTAAGGCTTTTGTTGGTTTGAGAATTGACTCTTTTATGAACAAAGGTTAAACTGTTTAAATGTCATTCTGTGTTTGTTGACATAATACATTTTAAACGTTCTTATTGAGTGGGGCCACTTATTTTAGTGCCGTAAGCTTTCAGTCTTCGTCTATTCTCCTTCTTTTGTTACTGCCTTTATCCCGCATCGTGCGCAGGGTCGGCAGGGTTAAGTGCGGATTTGGCATAGTTAATTATTTGGGGTGGCTGGATGCCCTTCCTGCCGCCACCCCATACCCCCCCTGGGACAGAATTAGTGTACCCCAGCTGTCTGCATCTAGTGTAAATCGTGAAATAGTGTGAATGTGTTTCATATGTCTGCCAGTCGTGTAACTGAGGCGATACTTGGGGACCAGCCCGCTATTCACCTAGTACGATGTGGAAAACCGCCTAAAAACCACATCCAGGCTGGCTTACACACCGGCCGTCGTCGTTAAGCCGCCGGGTGTCTGATCACTGAAGTTAAGAACTGTCGGGCGTGGCCGGCACTTGGATGAATGACCATCCAGCTGCCATGCGCTGTTGCCATTTTCCGGGGTGCACTCAGCCTCGTGATGCCAGTTGAGGAGCTACTCGACCGAATAGTTGTGGCTTCGATCAAAGAAAACCATCTTAACGACCATAAGAGCAGTGTGCTGACAACACGCCCCTCCTATCCCCATACTCAGCTGAGGATGACACGGCGGTCGCATGGTCCCGATTGGCCACTTGTGGCCTGAAGATGGAGTGCTTTTGCTTTATGAAAGCCGTCTTAACTTTCTAGGTTTGGCAACCGCCGCTTCCATTTGAGATCGTCTGCCTCTACTTTTAGTTTTCTCATACATCATTGCCCATAAATCGATCTTCAGTGGTATGTTTTCAGAATAATGATTTCACATCAGTAGTTAAAAATAGTAATGCGAATCAATCGAAGTATATCGGCATCTATCCTGCGGCGATATGTGTGAAGTGTTTGGCAGAGAGTATATGATACTGTACCAGGCAACAATTTTCCTCATCGTTCCATTCACAGAAGTCGTTTGTGGAGAATGCTGACCCGTTGTATGGAGAGCTATTATTAAGTTATGCCTTCACGGTCCTTACAAAGTCTATGGGTAAATATCTGAAGAATATTCGCAGATTTCACGGTGAGAAATGGTGCTTGGAATATTTTGGGTCAGATTTTCACAAGTTACGTTCTCTCTCTTCCTAGCGATTTTCGTTTGTAGTAAGTCAAAATTTATGACACTACCTCACTACACAAACAACCACGCACTCACTATTCCGGCTTCTCTGTACGTTATCAATATTTCACTACGGATGTTAGGTATATAGACTGTAGTCTTGCAATAGTTTTACTAGTTTTGTACACTAACGCTTTGTAGATTAGCTGCAATTACCGACTGGAAAACGAATAATATTTTTGTACGATTAGTTCTTTGCAATCGTATATTCCTAAATAACACGGGAGACGGGAGCTATCGTGTCATCATGGAAAAAACTGCAGGTTTCCGGTGCCCCCACCAGCACTTCAGGTTCTATGGGATCGTTCCACGTCATATACCCATCCACCTTCTGCGGTACCACACAGACACACATGCAGTCACCCCTCCCCCCCCCCCCCTCCGCAGGCCGCGGTGGCCGAGCGGTTCTAGGCGCTTCAGTCTGGAAAGTCCCATGCTCAAAGCCATTTTGAATCCCCCCACCTCCTCCCCTCCTACACACACACACACACACACACACACACACACTCTGACAGAGTGAGAGAGAGAGAGAGACACAGAGAGAGGGACAGAGAGACGCATTCTCACACATCACCACATCCAGATACACATGATGGATCGGGAGAAACGGTACATGCTTTGAGGGGTGACAGTATTGGTGACTGTGAACAAGAAACTTCAAATTAACATATGCCCTTTTCTTAACGGGTCCGCCGCTCGTGGTCTCGCGGTAGCGTTCTCGCTTCCCCATAACGGTGTCCCGGGTTCGATTCCCGGAGGGGTCAGGGATTTTCACCTGTCCCTAGACGACTGGGTGTTGTTGTGTCGTCTTCATCATCCTCATTCATCCCCATTACGGTCGGAGGAAGGCAACAACAAAACCGCCTCCATTAGGACCTTGCCTAGTACGGCGGTCTCCCGCACCGTTCCCCTACGCTCTGTCAAGAACCATGGGACTTCATTTCTATTTCCATTCTTGACGGTATCCAACATACAGCTTTCTGAAAATCACTGGCGTCAGTCGCATGTTCTTCTCCACCAGCTCTAACATATGAATACAACGCAAGCGGTTATTATACTACGTAGTGTGGTCTTTACTGACCATTTTCATGGGCACTTCACATCCACAGTGCATCACCGATCCAGCTGCTTTAGATAATCGTCTTAGTGGAGTACTGTACCTTGATTTCCTTATTTCCTTCAGAACGTGTTACGAGAAAACTTTTATTACTTGTTTTATTTTAACTGTCATGCTCCATAGGACCGAATTGAGGAGGAAGTCATGGAACGAGTCAGTACATGAAGTTATCACAGAACAGTAACAATAGATGAAATGAAACATACGTGAATTATATGCAGACAACAAGTCTTAAGTTTGAATAAACATAGTCAACAACGTAACAGAGTAATTAGTTTAATTTTTTAACTTTTCGAGGAGCGCTTTAACAGCATAGAACGAGTGAGCCATGAGAAACTCTTCAGTTTAGGGAAAAGTGCGTGGATTACGGCTAAGAATTCTTGTAGTGGCTTGTTGAAAATTAATGCAGCAGAATACTGCACGCCTTTCTCCACAACAGTCAAGTGTTAACTGAGTGAGAACTTTAAATGCGAACATTTTTTAGGTTAGGCTTTACCGTGACTGTTACTGACATTAAATGAAACAACAAGTTTACTGTTACCAGTCACCGTTTTATTTATTTCCACGACGCGTTTCGAAGGTTTAAACGTCCATCATCGGGTGGATTTACATTAGTTAGTGTTACATTTGTGTGTGTGTTGTGTTACGGGTTCCTTTTGCTGTCGTAACCACTGGAGGCAATGCCACAAGTTCCCCCAAAAATCGTAACACAACACACACACAAATCTAATACTAACTAATGTAAATCCACCCGATGATGGAGGTTTAAACCTTCGAAACGCGTCGTGGAAATAAATAAAACGGTGACTGGTAACAGTAAACTTGTTGTTTCATTTAATGAGTGAGAACCGCTAACTCTTGGGAATAAGTTGATATTATTAACAACTAAAGACATTAAAGTAAATACATATTGAGATGTCAGTGTCTGAATTACCAGATTCTTGAACAAGGGCGGACAAGAGGTTTGTGAACTTACGCCACATATTGCCCGAATCGTCGGTTTATTAGTCAGAAATACCGTTTTTCAATCAGAAGACTTACCCCAAAGAAGTTACCAAGCGTCATAAGCGAATGAAAGTAAACAAAGCAGACGACTTCTCATGTTGAACTATCACTTATTTCAGATACTGTTCTAATGGTAAATAAAGCAGCACTTAGGTTTAGAACAAGAGCCTGAACATGAGTTCTCCACTACAGTTTATACTCTGTATGAATGCCTATGAATTTGGACTGTTCAGTATCACTAATCATATGGTAATAAAAGTGTCAGTTGTTGTTGAATTGTGTTTTATAAACTGCAAGAACTGAGATTTACTGTGATTTAGCATCTGTTTATTTTCTACATGATAAGAAATTATGTCTTGAATTTACCTTAGAACCAATAACCAAAGACAACTACAGTCCTATGTTTCGTAAACTGGACAGTGTTATATATCTGTACATTTAGAACCAATTCCAAAACTTTTTCTGTTCACCTAAAGTAATTATGTTGACTCAGTTAATTAGTTCGGTCAATTAATTCATTATTATACATTGATTTTCTTTTTTATTTGTATAAAATACACTACAGTACAATAGAGTACACAATAAAGGAACTGGTACATTTGTCAATGACAGCCTGCCAGCATGTAGATAGCAGGGATTCAAGTGAAGAAATCTGCTAATCGGTTGCAAAAGGGAAGCTTCATCGTGAAACACTTGTACCTGAATGTTGTCCGAGACAGATAATGAAAGATGATAATGAGAAATAGCGAAGTCTGATGATTATAGAGGGGTGAGGAAGTGGTTCTCAACCTAGTTCAACAGTTGCATCTCTGAAGAGTCTGGCCATATGTGGGTCTTCTTTATCGTGGAGTAACAACATATATTTACTATGTATTTTGCTTACAATAGCAACAACGATTCGTCTTAGCTCTGGGGCATCCAGGAATTCGGTTCACAAGACATCCTCTAGCACAAGTGCCATAGCGCTCAACCTTCCCAAATTTCCCCAGTGCTATCTGAGCGTGAGGAGGGGCAACTGCCAATGCGCTGCAAAAATGGCAATGCAGTCGCACTGCATACAATGTGATATTATATTTCACATTTCTTAACAACTTAGATCAAAAACAAAACAAATTTTCTGTATCATGTAACTACTTTTGTCCGTCTGAAGAAGTAATATATTTTTATCTGGTAGTAACTGTGAGTGTTACCATGTGGACAGATGCAGACAATTTTTTAAAATTTGTGCATTGACGTTGCCACGAAATCATGACTATCTCGTTTGATAATCGAGAAAGGTCTTTCACACACATTCGTTGATCGAATTGTTGAAGCGCTTTTGCAACGTCATTATGGACATGTGGTAACACTACCTAGAAAATTAGTGTCACGCTTTGGACAGTTTTCACATACAAGTATTTGTCTTTAAAACACGAATTGCAGTTCAGATCAGTCAGTTACAACTGCACATGCACACAGCACTTTCAACTAAGAAAGCAAACGGTGTCGAAAACAGATATAAGGTTGACAGTGTCCTAAACACGTTTAGAGAACTATTCTTGTATTTCTTTCAAGGCCACAATGAATTCCGCAAAACTCGTGTTTACTTTAACGACGGTGAGCTTATGGAACTGGACTGCATTTGTCAGAATTTGTCCCTTCTACAACGCTATTTTCTTTTCAAATGCATCCCAATCGAATCAGAAATAACTTTTAATACCTTGTTTTATTGTGGGCAGTGAGCAATCAAGTCCCATTAAAATGCAAGGTCTGCAATCCGTTCCCCATGTTCTAATTTTCGTTCCTGCATTCCCTTCCCCTTCATAAATTAAATAATAGTGGGTTTTAAATCTACGAATTGTTCCAGGCATGCCGCACCACTTAACTGTGCAGTGATAAATAAAGTCTCCATACACTTCGTCCAGAGTTCCATCGAAAACTGTTGCAAGTGGCACCAACCCATGCGACTTCAAAACTCAACTATTCGTACCACCAATTTCTTTATGAGCGCCATGCCTGCATATTTAGCATAGAGTGCTTCTTACGTAGAGAGCAATGACTTCCGTATGTCGATATTATAATTTATCGCTCTTTCATTGTCAATTAAAGTTTTAAATTCTCTACATGGTGTTATAATATCCTCTTCAAAGCAAATTTGCATTAGCTGTCGATCATGCAATTGAATTGTAGATACTGAGTGAGCTGTGGACGGCTCGCGTTTATCCCATTTATTGTTTGTCATCTTCTATTGCGGTACTGCCGCCTCGTTTTCTTATTCCATTTACTGGCGTCCCTAACTTCATGCTTTACTTGCCCGTGAGCGGCAGCAGCATCGCGTATCGATTGGTGCAGCGTCGTACCATCTCTGGAGCGACCGATAGTATTTCAGGGTCGTCGTGTTTCTGGCAGTCAGTCGGAGACGGACTAGCAGTGCAGTCGGGTCGCAGCAGCTGTGAAGTCGGGAAGGGAGCGCCGGTGAGGCGCCGACAGCCAGTGCTGGCCGACCAGTGGCGACACGCATGAACTGTCCAACGGAGGGAGATTGGAGTGGGACGACCGTTGGTCGATCTTTCGGTTGGTCGTCTCATCGTCCGACGTATATTTGGTCCTTTCACCGTTTCCGAACCTGGGCAGTCGGTCGGTTAGCGTGGAGTCGCGAGGATTTCTCTGCTGGACGTAGTTTGGCCAGGGCAGCTGGCGGTCTCTACGCATGTCGGAGTGTGCAGGGCTGTTCCCATTGCTACGAGGTCCGTGGCTCACCGACCCTGGACACGAAAGTTGAGTTTTTATTTAATCTGCCAGTAAGTCAAGACTGTTCACATTGTGTCGTTTGGAGTTCGTTGTCGGCTATTGGGATATTCCCACGAGCAACAATGTGATTTTTAAGTTGGGAAATTCCAGCCATCCTCCGGTGGAGTTTCACTGTATTTGCTTATTTGAATTGAAGTGCACCAGCGGAACCTTCTGCTTTGTGGCCGTTAACATTCCAGTTACCTGCCCTGGCCGTTGACGTAAATTTGAGGCAGTGTACTTTCCTCATCGTGTTCTTGCTGTCCAGCATTGTGTGTAGTTTGACAGCTCCATGTATGATTGGTTGTGGGCGCCAATGTCTTCTACATTGTTCCGTTGAACTCCCTGTTATGCCCTGGTCGGGTGAGGTGGAAGTTATCCTGTTCGTGGGTCTGTTGACTGTCAGTCGGTTGGGTTGTCATCGGATTGTGAATCGTTGGCCCGACTGCCTGTCTCATCTAAGCGAGCGTTAGTGTTTGAATTCCAGCCCGATCCTCGAACATCTGAGCGCCCTTGGGTGTACTGCCTTTTTTTTAAAATTTGTTCTTGTTGTTTGAATTGTATGGTTTCTAGACGATTTTTTAAAAATTAAGGTTGTTTTGGCCTTCAGCCTGTAGGGACTTCAGCCAATTTTGAGTTTGTTTTGCTCTTAAGGCCTTCAGCCTAAATTAAAGAACTGTTTCACGTAAGCCCTTAGGTATTTAAAAAAAAGTTAATGTTATGGAGTTTTAAGTGTGAGGCCTTCAACCGATTTAAATTTAACTTTTTTGCTCTTGAAATGTCTGATTCTTTGGGCCTTCAGCCTAACCAAGAAACTGTTGTAGTATAACAGTCGCCTTTTAAATTTTTGATTATGCTTGCGTTTTAAATTACTGACCTTCAGCCATTTTTAAATTAAAGTGGCTTTCAGCTGGTAATTAAGTCCCAAATATTAAAGCTGTGTGTTTAAAGATTTTATTTTGGGCTCTTGTAATGTTTGGTCAAATAATAAAGTTGTATGTTCGAGTGTAACTGACAGCCCCTTATTCGGGCTCCTTTCCACAGTTTAAACTACCTGTCCTGTCCTGCGGGGCTTAAGCAGGGCGTCTCATTGAGAATTTTCCTTCTCTTTTTCAGTTTCCAATCAGTTTTAAAAACTTACGAGGATAGACTAAAAGACTGAATCTTTGTGTTCAAACAGCCACTGGACCTACGAACATCATTAACATGATAAACAATTAGAGAAGGCTGAACAGCGATGATACCGCTACTCTGAAAAACAAAAATGAGTTGTTCCTACTGAAAAATGCCACAGCGAAATGTTAAATGATAAGTCGCGCTGTATCAGGTACTTCTGAGAGGCATCGAACAAAGCAGAGACAGACCGAATCTCGGAACGCACGTGGCCCATGCACTTAGAACACGTGCAGTTCGGTACGCCATGGCTATTCGGTAGAGGCATCACCAGTTATCGCCTCATTTCTTTGTAGCAACATGTGATGACAAATGACGGTTTCGTACCACCAAATTCTCAATATGAATTTTTTAGTGTGTGCCTATAATGTATATAGGAAGAATGAGAGAGGAAATAATTTTTTCTTTCTATTTTACGGTAAACTTTATTATTTTTACATCATCATATGTTGTTCTTGTTGTGGTCTTCAGTCCTGAGACTGGTTTGATGCAGCTCTCCATGATACTCTATCCTGTGCAAGCTTCTTCATCTCCCAGTACTTACTGCAACATACATCCTTCTGAATCTGTTTAGTATATTCATCTCTTGGTCTCCCTCTACAATTTTTACCCTCCACGCTGCCCTCCAATGCTAAATTTGTGATCCCTTGCTGCCTCAGAACATGTCCTACCAATCGGTCCCTTCTTCTTGTCAAGTTGTGCCACAAAGTCCTCTTCTCCCTAATTCTATTCAATACCTCCTCATTAGTTACGTGATCTACAGATCTAATCTTCAGCATTCTTCTGTAGCACCACATTTCGAAAGCTTCTATTCTCTTCTTCCTACCCCCATTAACCATGGTTAGTGTGGAGGCTTCCGTGCCTCAGCGATACAGATGGACATACCGACAGTCTGGATGATTGACTGATCTGGCCTTGCAACACTAACCAAAACGGCCTTTCTGTGCTGGTACTGCGAACGGCTGAAAGCAAGGGGAAACTACAGCCGTAATTTTTCGCGAGGGCATGCAGCTTTACTGTACGGTTAAATGATGATGGCGTCCTCTTAAGTAAAATATTCCGGAGGTAAAATAGTCCCCCATTTGGATCTCCTGGCGGGGACTATTCAGGAGGACGTCGTTATCAGGAGAAAGATAACTGGCGTTCTACGGATCGGAGCGTGGAATGTCAGATCCCTTAATCGGGCAGGTATGTTAGAAAATTTAAAAAGGGAAATGGAGAGGTTGAAGTTAGATATAGTGGGAATTAGTGAAGTTCGGTGTCAGGAGGAACTAGACTATTGGTCAGGTGAATACAGGATTTTAAATACAAAATCAAATAGGGGTAATGCAGGAGTAGGTTTAATAATGAATAAAAAATAGGACTGCGGGTAAGCTACTACCAACAGCATAGTGAATGAATTATTGTGGCCACGATACATACGAAGCCCATGCCTACTACAGTAGTACAAGTTTATATGCCATCTAGCTCTGCAGACGATCAAGAAGTTGATGAAGTGCATGATGACATAAAAGAAATTATTCAGGTAGTAAAGAGAGACGAAAATTTAATAGTCATGGGTGACTGGAATTCGAGAGTAGGAAAAGGGAGAGAAGGAAACATAGTGTGTGATTATGGATTGGGGGAGAGAAATGTAGGAGGAAGCCGTCTGGTAGAATTTTGCACAGAGCGCAACTTAATCATAGTTAACTCTTGGTTCAAGAATCATAAAAAAAGGTTGTATACATGGAAGAATCCTGGCGATACTAGAAGGTATCAGATAGATTATATAATGGTCAGACAGAGATTTAGGAACCAGGTTTTAAATTGTAAGACATTTGCAGGGGCAGATGTGATCTGTGACCACAATCTATTGATTATGAACTGTAGATTAAAACTGAAGAAACTGCAAAAAGGTAGGAATTTAAGGAGATGGGACCTGGATAAACTGACTAAAGCAGAGGTTGTACAGAGGTTCAGGGAGAGCATAAGGGAACAATTGACAGGAATGAGGGAAAGACATAGTAGAAGAAGAATGGGTAGCTCTGAGGGATGAAGTAGTGAAGGCAGCAGAGGATCAAGTAGGTAAAAAGACGAGGGCTAATAGAAATCCTTGGGTAACAGAAGAAATATTGAATTTAATTGATGAAAGGAGAAAGTATAGAAATACAGTAAATGAATCAGGCAGAAAGGAATACAAACGTCTCAAAAATGAGATCAACAGGAAGTGCAAAATGGCTAAGCAGGGATGGCTAGAGGATAAATGTAAGGATGAAGAGGCTTATCTCACTAGGGGTAAAATAGATACTGCCTAAAGGAAGATTAAAGAGACCTCTGCTAAAAAGAGAGCCACTTGTATGAATATCAAGAGCTCAGATGGAAAAACAGTTCTAAGCAAAGAAGTGAAAGCAAAAAGGTTGAAGGAGCATATAGAGGGTCTATACAAGGGCGATGTACTTGAGGACAATACTATGGAAATGGAAGAGGATGAAGATGAAGATAAAATGGGAGATACAATACTGCGTGAAGAGTTTGACAGAACACTGAAAGACCTGAGTCGAAACAAGGCCCCGGGAGTAGACAACATTCCATTAGAACTACTGACGGCCTTGGGAAAGCCAGTCATGACAAAACTACTATCTGGTGAGCAAGATGTATGAGACAGGCGAAATATCCTCAGACTTCAAGAAAAATATAATAATTCCAATCCCAAAGAAGGCAGGTGTTGACAGATGTGAAAATTGCCGAACTATCAATTTAATAAGTCACAGCTGCAAAATACTAACGCGAATTCTATACAGACGAATGGAAAAACTGGTAGAAGCCGACCTCGGGGAAGATCAGTTTGGATTCCGTAGAAATGTTGGAACACGTGAGGCTATATGGACCTTACGCCTTATCTTACAAGAAAGATTAAGGAAAAGCAAACCTAAATTTCTAGCATTTGTAGACTTAGAGAAAGCTTTTGACATTGTTGACTGGAATACACCCTTTCAAATTCTAAAGGTGGCGGGGATAAAATACAGGAAGCGAAAGGCTATTTACAATTTGTACAGAAGCCAGACAGCCAGACGGCAGTTATAAGAGTCTAGGGGCATGAAAGGGAATCAGTGGTGGGGAAGGGAGTGAGACAGGGTTGTAGCGTATCCCGATGAAGTAGAGAAGATATAAAATGTAGACTGGCAATGGCAAGGAAAGCATTTCTGAAGAAGAAATATTTGTTAACATCGAGTATAGATTTAAGTGTCAGGAAGTCGTTTCTGAAAGTATTTGTCGGAGTGTAGCCATGTATTGAAGTGAAACATGGACAATAAATAGTTAGGATAAGAAGCGAATAGAAGCTTTCGAAATGTGGTGCTACAGAAGAATGCTGAGATTAGATGGGTAGATCACGTAACTAATGAGGAGGTACTAATTGGAATTGGGGAGAAGAGGACTTTGTGGCACAACTTGACAAGAAGAAGGGACCGGTTGGTAGGACATGTTCTGAGGCATCAACGGATCACAAATTTAGCATTGGAGGGCAGCGTGGAGGATAAAAATCGTAGATGGAGACCAAGAGATGAATATACTAAGCAGATTCAGAAGGATGTAGGTTGCAGTAAGTACTGGGAGATGAAGAAGCTTGCACAGGATAGAGTAGCATGGAGAGCTGCATCAAACCAGTCTCAGGACTGAAGACAACAAAAACAACATATTCTCTTCTTGTCCAATCTATTTATTGTCCATTTTTCACTTCCATACATGGCTACACTCCATACAAATACTTTCAGAAACGACTTCCTGACACTTAAATCTATACTCGATGTTAACAAATTTCTCTTCTTCAAAAACGCTTTCCTTGCCATTGCCAGTCTACATTTATTTCCCCTCTACTTTGACCGTCAGTAGTTATTTTCCTCTTCAAATAGCAAAACTCATTTACTATTCAAGCGTCTCATTTCCTAATCTAATTCCCTCAGCATCACCAGACTTAATTCGACTACTTTCCATCATCTTCGTTTTGCTTTTGTTGATGTTCATCATGCTGCCCATTCCGTTCAACTGCCCTTCCAAGTCCTTTGCTGTCTCTTACAGAATTGCAATGTCATTGGCGAATCTCAAAGTTTTTATTTCTTCTCCATGGATTTTAATACCTACTCCGAATTTTTTTTGTTTCCTTTACTGCATGCTCAATACACAAATTGAATAACATTTTGGTGAGGCTACAGCCCTATTTCACTTCCTTCCTAATCACTGCTTCCCTTTCATGTCCCTCGACTCTTATAACTGCCATCTGGTTTCTGTACAAATTGTAAACAGCCTTTCGCCACCTGTATTTTACCCCTGCCAGCTTTAGAATTTGAAAAAGAGTATTCCAGTCAAAATTGTCAAAAGCTTTCTCTAAGTCTACAAATGCTAGAAACGTAGGTTTGCCTTTCGTTAATCCTTCTTCTAAGATAAGTCGTTAAGGTCAGTATTGCCTCACGTGTTCCAACATTTCTACGGAATCCAAACTGATCATCCCCGAGGTCGGGTTCTACCAGTTTTTCCATTCGTCTGTAGAGAATTCGCGTTAGTATTTTGTAGTGTGACTTATTAAACTGATAGTTCGATAATTTTCACATCTGTCAAGACCTGCTTTCTTTGCGATTGTAATTATTATATTCTTTTTGAAGTCTGAGGGTATTTCGCCTGTCTCATACATCTTGCTCACCAGATATTTTAGTTTTGTCAGGACTGGCTCTCCTAAGGCTATCAGATGTTCTAATGGAATGTTGTGTACTCCAGGGTCTTTTTTCGACCCAGGTCTTTCAATGCTCTGTCAAACTCTTCATGCAGTATATTATCTACCATTTCATCTTCATCTACCTCCTCTTCCATTTCCATAATATTTTCCTCAAGAACACCTTCCCTGTATAGACCCTCTATATACTCCTTCCACCTTTCTGCTTTCACTTCTTTGCTTAGAACTGGGTTCCTATCTGAGCTCTTGATATTCATACAAGTGGTTACCTTTCCTCCAAAGGTTTCTTTAATTTTTCTGTAGGCAGTATCTATCTTATCCCTAGTGAGATACGCCTGTACATCCTTCCATTTATCCTCTAGCCATCCCTACTTAGCTATCTTGCACTTCCTGTCGATCTCATTTTTGAGACGTTTGTATTCCTTTCTGCCTGCTTCATTTACTGCGTTTTTATATTTTCTCCTTTCATCAATTAAATTCAATATTTCTTCTGTTACCCAAGGATTTCTACTAGCCCTCGTCTTTTTACCTACTTGATCCTCTGCTGTCTTCACTACTTCATCCCTCAACGCTACCCATTCTTCTACTGTAACTCTTTCCTCAATTCCTGACAAGTGTTCCCTTATACTGTCCCTGAAACTCTGTACAACCTCTGGTGTAGTTAGATTATCCAGGTCCCATCTCCTTAAGTTCCCACCTTTTTGCAGTTTCTTCAGTTCATAACCAACTGATTGTGGTCAGAGTCCGCATCTGCCCCTGGAAATGTCTTACAATTTAAAACATGGTACCTACTTCTTTGTCTTACCATTATATAATCTATCTGATACCTTCTAGTATCATATAAAAGCAAGAAAACATTATATCTTTTAAGTCATAAGCGCAAGCTTGAGATAAAGCTACATTTAAATTTTTTTTAACTAGCTTCTTTTGTCTGTACTAGTTATTGGTGGAATACATTGAGTAAATAAGCCATATTAACGCTCTGTAACAAAAACTCTACTTTTAAAGGAAAAATATACAAGTATTTATCCAAACAGAGTTATTCAACCTAATTATTTATCAACCTGACCCTAGAAAATGTTTTCTAGTGGGTAGAAAATACAGCATGATGAGACGAAGAAGTACTCCGATCGCTGAATCAAGGCTGCACAGGATCAGCACAAGATTCGTTTTGACGTACCATGATTAAATTAAAGGAACTGAAAGGCCACAAATGCAGATGTAGATCTGAACTAGTTCCAGAAACATCAGCAACTGTAATTACACCGCAAAGGGCAATCCTTACAAATGTTAGCATAAATTTTCCATAGTTCTTCCTGTTTTTGTTAGGGACGCCTAAAACACTTAATTCATTGGTAAATAGTGCAACATTAACACTATAAGTGGAGAGTTTGACAGGACCCTCCCTATCGAATTTTGCTAAAACTATTGTAAGGAATTGGATTGTTCACATAATAGTGATGTACATTTTCTTCGTTGCATCGTATGCAACCATCAAGAAAATGACAATAACGAAATAAAGAAGGGAAAAAGTCCAAAAGAAAACTAGAAAGAAAATAAAAGGAAGCAATAGATAATGGAAACGAAATATTTGTATAAATATGCAAATGAGCACATCAGCGGTAGTCAACATAGGACCAAGTATCATGAGTATTCATTAGCGCTCTGAAGCTAGATTCAACAGCAATAGACACTTGCTTTCTTTCCTCTTAGCAATTTCCCAGATTTTTTAACATTTTCTCTTTGCATCATTTCTGTGAGAATTAAGATTCAAATAGGGAATGACTTATGCGCCATTGAATTTAGGGTCAGGGAAGCAGTAGCCATCTTATTGCGCGCTATTAGCATACTAGAGTTTTCGATGAAAACTGAATTCAGCTTGCAGTAATCTGAACAATAGTTAACGTAAATGAAAAATACATATTCAAAAAAACAGAACCAAAAGAAAGCAACGAAGTTAATGGAAATATCTTTAGTAACCAGGAACAGCAAATAATTGAGATGGCCGGCCGGAGTGGCCGTGCGCTTCTAGGCGCTACAGTCTGGAGCCGATCGACCACTACGGTCGCAGGTTCGAATCCTGCCTTGCGCATGGATGTGTGTGATGTCCTTAGGTTAGTTAGGTTTAATTAGTTCTAAGTTCTAGGCGACTGATGACCTCAGAAGTTAAGTCGCATAGTGCTCAGAGCGATTTGAACCATTTAATTAAGATGGATGAGGATAGTGAAATGACTGAGGCAGTGATGTAACAAGGTGACAGCTACATGAACAACAGCCATGGCTTAAATTTAACAAAATCTACAGACACAAATAATTTATTAGGAAATATTTCGGTGCAGACAAAGGTGAACTGCGGATGCAACTGTCAATAGAGAGTGCTTTTTCACACAGAAGTGTCTGAAAAGACATTATAGCTGACTCTGAAATTTTTGACATACAAATGTTGCGAGAACAAAAAATGTTTATGGGCAAAAGGACACCACAAATATCAGGAAACAATACCATCTCTGAACCAAACAACATAAACAAGATGACGAATTAAAAAAAAATATGTTTACAAATACATGGAATGATTTCTGTCAGAAATTTGATTAAAGACTTACAAATATGTCGAACAATTTCGATTAAATATTTGCATGTATGTAGAACAGTTTTAACGAAAAATTTACAAATATGTCGAGGAATTCTGATCAAAGATTGACAGATATGAACGAAAGATTTTGACCAGAAACTTTCACAGTTACTCGAAGAACAAAAATAAAATTACGTGAAGATTAGACGAGCTGAACGAAAAGCAAAACGATTTAAAAATTGCACATGACGAATTAGCTGAGACCGTACCTACAATTCAGGCAGATGTTCCAGAATCAAAACCAGTTTGCGACGAACTCTCCGACTCAGTGAACAAACTGTCGGAATAGACTGCGTTTCTGAAACGAGACCAAAATTGTGTTGACACAGGCGTAGAGAATTGAACGATAGCAGGGAGGTGGGGGTGTTCGACAGTGACAGCACACTCTCCGAAAGGTTGGTGGTACAGCATCGAAAGTATGTAGACGAAGTCGAAAATTTGATGTCCGAAAAGGAATGTAAAATTTTTACCGAAGTGGATGAGGACATCAGAGCTGCAGCACAACAAATTCATTCTGAACTGGCCAATGGCCGAGTTAGTTCGAGAGAAGTGACTACTGTTAACGCAGAAAACATACAGGAGAGTATAGTAAACGAAACAGAAAATACTTTTCCACCTCTGCAGATTCACGATGCCACTGAAAGAAGAGTCTGCACGTATAATCAACTGCCGACGCCAATTACAAACCAAATCAGTTACCCCCACCCTGTCCCCATCCATCTCCAATTCCCACACATGTCAGTGGCATACTCACTGGGAACAGGACCCTTTCTTTCATCAATAATGGTAGAAGAAAGCATCTTAAAATATCACCAATTTCTGGTGTTTTCTACAGAGTCAAACATGTTCACCCAGTAATTTTCGTAACAGCATTCTGTAAAACGTACTATTGTCCATTCACAGTCACCAGATCTCAGCATCAGTGAGCCTTTATGGTCTAGTTTGGAGAAAAGGCTGCTTGATTGCTGTTCACTTACACCATCACTGCCAGAACTAGCCACTGCTTCGCAGGAGTAATGGTGTAAGTATCCTTTGAAACCATACAAGACACGTAATTCTACTTTCCGAGACGACTTTAAGCTGTTTTGATTTTCAAGTGGTTTCCTACATCACATTAGCCGTGTAATGTGTTGCGTTTTTTGTGTTTCCATCGGTTTCTCCAGCCCCTGTAGATTACAAGCATTGGCTTTCGTACTTGTTCCCTTGCTCTTTTCCTCAGTTACAAAATTTCCTTTAACTTCCTTCATTGCTTCACCGACGTATATGTTGAACAACAGTGGATACAACCTACCAAAAAATGGTTCAAATGGCTCTGAGCACTATGGGACTTAACTGCTGCGGTCATCAGTCCCCTAGAACTTAGAACTACTTAAGCCTATCTAACCTAAGGACATCACACACATCCATGCCCGAGGCAGGATTAGAACCTGCGACCGTAGCGGTCACGCGGTTGTAGACTAAAGAGCCTAGAAACGCTCGGCCACAACGGCCGGCGATACAATCTACAGCCAAGCTCTTCACCTCTTTTAAAACTAACCTATCTTTCTCGATCTCCATTATTATTACTTTCTTGTGTGTGTAACAGATGTTGTACTTTGTTCGTTTGTCTCTTGGTTTTGTTTCTACTCATCTATTTTTGTCCTTCGACCATTCATTGGCCTTGCTATTCGTCTACACAATCCCCATTTCAAGTATATTACTGTCATAACTGCGTCGCCCACTGGCGGTTGTTGTCTGCTTCATACGTCATCCTATCGTTCTTAGTAAATCTCAATATACGTTTCTCCATTGAAAGTTGAGAAAAATTCAGTTTTTAATTGCTTTCGCATTAAAATTCCATATCTCACTGGAAACGTCAAAACTGGCAATGCACACTGACGGTTAACTTTCGGAGATTTGCAAACAGTTTTCACTCTGGGATGTACGTAGCGAAACAGTGTTGCTGTTACGTGGAATAACTACTTGATTAGAATAATACATTTTTTTTTTAGGTAAGCCTTTGACAAACTATTTGTGAAAACGTAGTCTAGTGTTATTTTGCCTTTAATTTCTTTCAAGCTGGATTATTTAGATCAGTTTTGTTGTCGTTTTTCTTCTTAAATTTCATATTTTATGTGATACATGTGATTTTAAGTATCTGTTACATAGCGACTCTTTGGAAAAAATTAGTAGATATAGTCTTCTTTTCCACTTCTGAAGGCCACTTCCTTCTAATTAACGGGTAATAATGACCTTCCGGTATTACTATGAACTTTTAAAATAGCGTTAAAAGGGGAAATGGCTTACTTTAAGAATGACAGCTAAAGTAAAGTTACCGAAGTTCTCTTAAGACGCAACCAATAAAGGCAATCTCTGACTCTCTCTCTCCCTCTCTCTCTCTCTCTCTCTCTCTCTTGCTTCATCTTAAAATATAAAGGAAAAGAGTACTAAGCGCAACGAAACGTGAAGTAAAAGGCACATGAAAAAGAAAACGAAGCGAAAGAAATTCGTTATCAGCAGGAGTAAATTACGGAGTTAAGTAATGGAATTTTCTGGCTTAAGATTATTAAAAAGTACAGAAATGTAGCAGCGTTCAAGCGAATGGAAGTCTGATTTAGTTTCCATGAATTCTCTAAATGCAGGTGAAATACGAAGTGTTAATCTAAAATGTCATAGTTAATTCGTTTGACAAACCTTGCAAAAATGGTTTCAACTACGTGCCTATTAACTCTGAATTCTAGGAGACAAGGTACGTGGTGTAATCAGTACAGTGAAGTCTCGTTATTTCAGTGGCAATCCATATTTTTGCAGGTCTGCTGTATAGGTTTATTATGTTAATTAATTACATATAATGAAGTAGTGCAATTTTCGTTACCAATATGGGGTCAGAGATGGAACATCATGGTAGCGAAATCTCAGTATCGTAATTGGACGACACAACCTATGGAAATTTTAGAAAAAATAAGAGTGCAACAGTTTTTCACAATTCTTTACAGCGCTCCGTACCACAGTTGGTAAAAACGGAATCCTTATAGCGTTACTTGGTTGTCCATCTGTCTGTGTGTCTGTCCATCCGACAATGACAATGAGAACGAAAACATTATGACCACCTGATTAGTGGCTTCTTAGGCCACCTTTGGAACCCAACGAAGCAGCAATTCTACTTGGCCGGAATTCCAAAAGTCATTGGTGGGTTCTTGGAAACATGTGGCACCACCCGTCTACATAAAATGCAGCTGGAGCACAGTAGCATCCCTGATGTTTACATCGGGTTCATATCGTGTGAATTTGGTGACAAAGACATCAGCGTGTCTTCAGTTCCATGCTCTCATTAATGTGCGATCACTACTGTACTCTTCAGTCCTCTGCAGCACACTTCTAGTCTTATGACGGGACAGGTGTCCTGCTGGAAGATGCCAGCACAATCGGGCTAAACATCAAGTGTAAAAGGATGCAGGTGGCCTGCAACAAAGTTCGTGTAGTCCATAGCTGACACGTTTCATTGAAGATGTTAATCCTACAACACTCATCTGCCCCACACGAAGTGATTCGATGTAGCAGAGGCAATATTTATTTTGACGTATTTAGCAGGTTTCCCATTATAGCTTTGTGGTGGTAGGTTCCTGTGGAACCAAACTGCTCGGGTCATCGTTCCCTAGGCTTACACACTATTTAATCGAACTTGAACTAACTTGCGCTAAAGGACAACACACACACACCCATGTCCGAGGGAGGACTCGAACCTCCGACGGGGGGAAGCCGCGCGAACCGTGGCAAGGCGGCCAAGACCCCGCGGCCACACCACGCGGCTTCATTACAGCCTTTAATATGCCATTTCAACATAACGGCACGCTGAAGACCACAAGCACGTCACCTTTATCATTAAATGTTCAGTTAATGACATCAACAATATAACCATTCAAGAGACACTACGATATCGAAGCAAAAGTCTGAAAACATACAAATGCGGTGTAGCGTAATGGGTAATGTCATGGATGACAGTGCTGAAGGGAGTGGGGTCGTAGGTTCAGGTCTCGCTGTGTGCTAACATCTTTCTGTTTTTATTTTTATCTTTGCTAACACATTCTAAGACTTTCTTATGAATGTAATACAAGTATGTTCTGCTGTATTCGATGTTATTTACATTTCCTCGGATCAGGAAGAGACGAATGAAATAAATATTTGACTGTTTATTTCTGAGCCTAAGAGAATAGTTTAAACTGCTGCTAAAGAAACTAGCAGCAGCGACATATATATTTTCCAGTATCACAACTATTTACCTGTGGGGCGTTTCTTACGTTACTTCCGTTTGGAGTAGATGTGTGTTGTATGTTTTACGTCTTGTACGTTTCCTTCTATTAACATCGGAGGGCCTATAAAATCCGAGGCAAATATCCCCCTATCATAATCCTAACCTCACGAGCCTGCATCGAAGGTCAGGTGCACGATTCGATCAGTATCTGGACACGGATGACACCGTATCTGGACACGACCATCAACCTCGTGCAGCAAGAAACTTGACTCATCCGCTTAGGTGACGTGGTTCACGGTCAGGTCTCAACGATCCTGAGTCCTTTGCAATCGTAACGTCGTTGGGAACATGCAGCGGAACCTGAAGTTCAACATGCTGCGCTAAGTAGTGTTCCGTGAAACTCTGTGGCCTGCACCATCGTCAGACTCCGTCGCCATTGGGCCACATGTCGCCATTTTGAGGAGTGCTGCGCGACAGGAAAAAAGTCTGCATTCATTGTAATATTGTGTTCGCTACCACTACTTTACCTATCACGCAGAAAATGTTTCATAAAAATTTTCCTAAGGGGTATTTCGGTTGTGCATTTGATGCTGTTTTCTTTGTCTTTTTTGCCTTTGCCTGTTTTCTCTGACGGGTCACAGAGCGACGTGGCGCAGTGATTACCAAACTGAACTCGAATTTGAAAGGCAGATGTTCATAATCGCTCCCCGACACCTGAATTTAGATTTTCAATGATTTCGACAAATGGAACCAGCAAATACTTGGATGCTTCCTTCGAAAAGGCACGGCCAATATCCTTCCCCACCCTTGACAAAGAATTTGCCCTTTGCCTCTAATGAGCTCTAATGACCTCGGGGCGTTAAACCGTATTCTTCCTTCCATTTCTACGGGGACGCTGTTGTTACGTATCGGTTTTGGTAGTGTTAGTAGCATTTAGTGGCCGAATGTCCTCCATGACGCTGACTCGCCCGCTCAGAAGCGAACACGTTTGTGCTTTCAGCTGTTCAGGAGCGTCTGTTGAGCTACTACATACTGAATCTAATATAAATTATCGCATGGAAACGTCAGCCGCTGTTCCAATGAGCAGTATGACGAGAATATGTTGTAACGTAACAAAATACGCCTCTGTAACCAAGATCATTAGTGGACGTGTGTGCGGTGGTACTCGACACGGAGGTATGCCGGTTCGAATCCTGATGGTAGTTAAAATGTTCACTCCCTGTGTTTTTCAGGGAAGTTCAGGGCAGGCTGTGGCGTAAAGTCTGTGATCACTTATCTTTAATGCAACGTCCTGGATTAAATTCCAAACCACTCTGCATTGTCTCATGAGGTGAAGGCATATCATACTGGTTATAGTGATCCGTCCCTCGTATGGGGCACGCCCCCTTGGTGCTACTCGAAAGCATTTTAATAACATTTAATAATAACATAACGGCAGTAATAACGAGCAATAACCAGAAATTACCCGATCTGAATGTTACTGGTGGACTTCTTGAGTACGTGTTCTTCTTGTTGTCCTGCTGACTAGTGTTTCCCCTGTTTGTCTGAGTCATTCCCTTAATGTATTGAACCAACTGCTGGCCCATCTCTTGAGTGGTCGTCCAGGTAGTCGCTTTCCTTGCGGTCGACCATGTTTACAAAGTTTAGCTAGTCATATGGGTTCCATCCTTTTCACGTGATCCAATTTACTTTTCTTGTCTTCGTCCATTTATTTATAGTTAGTATTCTTCAGTGTTCCCTTATCGACACATTTGTTTTTGGTCGACGTGGTCACTCCTTGGATCTATCTTGGTACCTTCATTTCAACTCCAGTTAAATTTGTTTTATCTTCTTTATTTCTGCTCCAGTTTCTGCAGCATATGTCAAGACAAAACGCGCCAGTTTTTTAAATATTTTATTTTCCACTCCGTTGTCATAAATTTTGTTTTCTCCACGCAGTATTTCACAGCTGGCGGGCTATCCTCACTGCCTTCGTCATTTTATATTTCACTTCCACAGTTAAGCCTTTATAGTTGGTAATAGCACTGCCTAGATAATTAAAGCTTTTCATTTCTTCACCTGCACACATTTTACTTCTAATTTTCATCGTACAGATGTTCTTCATATTAATATACTCTTAGTTTTTTAGATGATATTTCCATGTTACATTGCTTATCTGCTTTATTAAAATGGTTAAGTACCCTTCGTAGATTATCCTCATTATTTGGCTTCAGTACAGCATCATCAGTAGCATCATCAGCATGACATTCACTGATAAGCGAAAACATTATGACCACCTGCTTAATAGTGTGTTCGTCCGTCTTTGGAACGAAATACATCACTGGTTCTGCGTGTCAGGGATACGAAAGTTTGTTGGTAGGTTTGTGGAGATATTTGTCACTCATATGTGGAGGTATGTCAACGCACAAGTCTGGTAATTCGCTTAAGTAACGGGCCGCTGATTTTCCAATGCTCTGATGGCTCCCGATAGCTAACCAGATCGGTTCCACAGGATTTACATCAGGCGAATTTGGTCGCCAAGACATCTACGTGAGTTCTCTATAATTTTCGCGAACCCCTATAACACGGTTCTGGCTGCGAGACATGGACAATTAAATTACTGTAACATATCGCCATCGGGGAAGAGATCACGCATGAAGTGATGCAGGTGGTTCCAGTTATCGAAGTGTCTTCGATTACTACCACACGTCCCACGTAAGGGCAGGAGAAAGTCTGCCATAGCATAACACTGCTCCCGTCAGACTGTCTCCGTGGCATGCTGCACTTTTAGGGCCACCGTTCATCTCGATGATGGCGTTAGTGGAGATGACCAGCGACCTATTGTAACAAAAATGAGGTTGATTCGAAGAGTCGCTATGCTACCGTTGATCGACGATCTAATCCAGATGATCTCGTACCCACTGCCATCTGTACTGCGTTTTCTCTTTTGATGCTAGTCAGTTGTCTGGATGAGCATTACTGCAAAGGGCATTTGATTCTAAAGCATTATGTCAGGGTGAAAACCACAAAATAAATTACTTTTTCTCTCTTAACAAAATGTGGGCAGGGTGGGTTCTTCCTTGGCTCGGGTATGAGGTAGAATGAAACAGCATTTATATATAAGATAACTTTTATTGAAATATTTGTACAATGGTTTGCTTACTGGATTGTTCAGGCTGGGAGAGCGGCAGCTGTGTCGTTTGCGAAGCCTTTTGCTGCGTGAGCGGCGGTGTCTGATTACGCCTGGCGGTGTGTATCTCATGTCGCCGTCTCGCCCAGTTGACTGGAGACAAGCATCGTTAGGTGGCCCGCTTAATTATTGAGAACTAAGTTGTGAATCGGATGGTGATACCTTGGATGTGGTGTCCCAGTGTTTCTCTTCTCTAAGCGGCCGCTTGTGTTGTGCGTCGGCCAGCGGAGCGGCGCGGCTGGGGAAGGCCAGTGTCCCGGACTCGAACAACGGACTCCAGCTTGCCAGTCTCCGGCTGTCAGATCTTCACAGGTGACTGCTGATGTGAGGCCGTCTCCTTTCCGTCCTCACGAGTCACCCTGGTACGTAAAAATAAGTCTTCAAATACCTTCTGGCTTCTGCTGCCTGGCGGTGAGGCTGCTGCTTGCTATTCCATTACAGCGGCGGACTTGGTGCTTCTGTGTACGATGTAGTCTCTTTCTGCATGACGGTCTTCAGCTCCGAAACTGAACTGAAAACTACTACTGTCGGGCCCACTGCATCTCGCGTATTTATTTACTTCAGTTCACTGGAGGTGAATGACTTCACGGTCATTGCCTCTTCTGTCATGTTGAAAGGCTTCTCGAAGAATCTTCTTAACGTCGGTCATTGGCTCTTGGAATGTAGACGAGGACCTTTGATGACATGTAACAATTGAGAAACACGTGAGCCGGTCGGGCGATGCCCTGACGGCTGAATTGACAGCTTCCGCTTATGTGGGGAGGGCGATGGCTTCTCCTGAACATGCTGACTTCACGGCCATCGCCTCTGCTGCTCTGCCCGCTGTTTGCCAGTGTTAAACTAAACTACGTTTTTCATTTATTTTCTAATTTCTACTTCACTTCACATTGATTTCACTAATTTGTTTACCTATCTTAAGTACCACTCAACATATCGTAATTAACGATGTAGGGGTGGTCCGCTGCAGAGCTCGATTTTCGACAATGTTCTATAAACGGCGTGCTCCGAAACACTTTTGCATGGTCCACCATTGTGCTGTTTCGGCAGAGATGCCACAGATCACCATCTATCCCACTATACAGTGCAGACAAGCCTCCGAACCCCATGTTCTACATCCATACTCCGCAAGCCACCTGACGGTGTGTGGCGGAGGGTACCTTAAGTACCTCTATCGGTTCTCCCTTCTATTCCAGTCTCGTATTGTTCATGGAAAGAAGGACAGTCGGTATGCCTCTGTGTGCGCTCTAATCTCTCTTATTTTATCCTCATGGACTCTTCGCGAGATATACGTAGGAGGGAGCAATATACTGCTTGACTCTTCGGTGAAGGTATGTTCTCGAAACTTTGACAAAAGCCCCTACCGAGCTACTGAGCGTCTCTCCTGCAGAGTCTTCCACTGGAGTTTATCTATCATCTCCGTAACGCTTTCGCGATTACTAAATGATCCTGTAACGAAGCGCGCTGCTCTCAGTTGGATCCTCTCTATATTTTCTGTCTACCCTATCTGGTACGGATCCCACACTGCTGAGCAGTATTCAAGCAGTGGGCGAACAAGCGTACTGTAACCTACTTCCATTGTTTTCGGATTGCATTTCCTTAGGATTCTTCCAATGAATCTCAGTCTGGCATCTGCTTTACCGACGATCAACATTATATGATCATTCCATTTTAAATCACTCCTAATGCGTACTCCCAGATAATTTATGGTATTAACTGCTTCCAGTTGCTGACCTGCTATTTTGTAGCTAAATGATAAAGGATCTATCTTTCTGTGTATTCGCAGCACATTACACTTGTCTACATTGAGATTCAATTGCCATTCCCTGCACCATTCCGGCCGCGGTGGTCTCGCGGTTCTAGGCGCGCAGTCCGGTACCGTGTGACTGCTACGGTCGCAGGTTCGAATCCTGCCTCGGGCATGGATGTGTGTGATGTCCTTAGGTTAGTTATGTTTAAGTAGTTCTAAGTTCTAGGGGACTGATGACCACAGCTGTTAAGTCCCATAGTGCTCAGAGCCATTTGAACCATTTGAACCCTGCACCATGCGTCAATTCGCTGCAGATCCCCCTGCATTTCAGTACAATTTTCCATTGTTACAACCTCTCGATACACCACAGCATCATCTACAAAAAGCCTCAGTGAACTTCCGATGTCATCCACCAGATCATTTATGTATATTGTGAATAGCAACGGTCCTATGACACTCCCCTGCGGCACATCTGAAATCACCCTTACTTCGGAAGACTTCTCTCCACCGAGAATGACATGCTGCGTCCTGTTATCTAGGAACTTTATTTATTTATTTATTTATTTATTTATTGTTCCGTGGGACCAAATTAAGGAGAAGTCTCCATGGTAATGGAACGAGTCAATACATGAAATTATAATACGATATTAGAAACAAATAAAATGAAATATAAAAAAACATATTCAGGTGACATGTCGTAAGTTTAAATGAAGACAATCAACAATGTAACACTGGAATTTGCTTAATTTTTTAGCTCTTCCAGGAGCTCCTCGACAGAATAGAAGGAGTGAGCCATGAGGAAACTCTTCAGTTTAGACTTAAAAGAGTTTGGGCTACTGCTAAGATTTTTGAGTTCTTGTGGTAGCTTACTGAAAATGGATGCAGCAGAATACTGCACTCCTTTCTGCACAAGAGTCAAGGAAGTGCATTCTACATGCAGATTTGATTTCTGCCTAGTATTAACTGAGTGAAAGCTGCTAACTCTTGGGAATAGGCTAATATTGCTAACAACAAACGACATTAAAGAAAATATATACTGTGAGGGCAATGTCAGAATTCCCAGATTTTTGAATAGGGGTTGACAAGAGGTTCTCGAACTTACACCACATATAGCTCGAACAGCCCGTTTTTGAGCCGAAAATACCCTTTTTGAATCAGAAGAATTACCCCAAAAAATAATACCATACGACATAAGCGTATGAAAATATGCGAAGTAGACTACTTTTCGTGTTGAAGTGTCACTTATTTCAGATACTGTTCTAATGGTAAATAAAGCAGCATTTAGCTTCTGAACAAGATCCTGGACATGGGCTTTCCACAACAGCTTACTATCTATCCGAACGCCTAGGAATTTGAACTGTTCCGTCTCGCTTATAATATGCCCCTTCTGTCTGATCAAAATATCGGTTCTTGTTGAATTGTGAGTTAGAAACTGTAAAAACTGAGTCTTACTGTGATTTAGCATCAAATTATTTTCCACAAGCCACGAACTTATTTCATGAACTACATTATTTGTTACTGTTTCAATATTACACACAAGATCCTTCACTATCAAGCTGGTGTCATCAGCAAACAGAAATATTTTTGAATTACCTGTAATACTAGAAGGCATATCATTTATATAAATAAGAAACAGCAGTGGCCCCAGCACCGACCCTTGGGGAACGCCCCACTTAACAGTACCCCCATTGGGACTGAACATCACTACCACTCTCAATATTGCGGAGAATTACCCTCTGCCTTCTGTTCTTAAAGTAAGAGGCGAACCAATTGTAAGCTACTCCCCTTACTCCATAATCGTCCAACTTTTGCAGTAATATTTTGTGGTCAACACAGTCAATAGCCTTCGTTAAATCAAAGAAAACACCTAGCGTTCGCAACCTTTTATTTAATCCGTCCAAAACCTCACAGAGAAAAGAGAATATAGCATTTTCAGTTGTTAAACCATTTCTAAAACCAAACTGAACATTTGACAGCAAATTATGTGAATGTAAATGCTCCAGTAACCTTGTATATACAACCTTCTCGATAACTTTAGCAAACACCGATGGCATAGAAATAGGTCTAAAGTTGTCAACATTATCAATGTCTCCCTTTTTATAAAGTGGCTTCACTACCGAGTACTTTAATCGGTCAGGAAACCGACCACTCCTAAAGGAAAAGTTACAGATATGGCTGAGAACCGGGCTAACATACATAGAAAAATACTTCAGTATTCTGCTAGATACCCCGTCATATCCATGAGAGTTCTTGGTCTTTAGTGGTTTAATTATTAACTCAATCTCCCTCTTGTCAGTATCATGGAGGAGCATTTCAGGTAACAGTCTCGGAACACTTTTTTCTAAGAGCGCTATATGATCCCCTGTTGGGACTAGGTTTCTATGTAGTTCACCTGCTATATTCAGAAAGTGATTATTAAATACTGTACATATATGCGACTTATCAGTAACACGGACATTCCCACTATGCACTGATTCTATATCCTGACCTGTCTCTGCAGACCAGCAACTTCCTTTACGAGTGGTCATATGGTTTTAATTTTATCCTGAGACTTAGCTATTCTATCTGCATACCACATACTTTTTGCCTTCCTAATAACATTTTTAAGCACCTTACAATACTGTTTGTAATGGGCTGCTGCATTTAGATTTTGACACTTTGGAACTCCTCAGTCCAATCACACAATTGGTCTGATAGTCCATTTGCTCTTACTTTGTTCATTAAACGACTGTGGGGAACTGTATCGAACGCCTTGCGGAAGTCAAGAAACACGGCATCTACCTGTGAACCCGTGTCTATGGCCATCTGAGACTCGTGGACGAATAGCGCGAGCTGGGTTTCACATGACCGTCTTTTTCGAAACCCATGCTGATTCCTACAGAGTAGATTTCTAGTCTCCAGAAAAGACATTATACTCGAACACAATACGTGTTCCAAAATTCTACAACTGTGAACAGTCGTGGACGTCCAACTATTTGGCGCTTAGTCCTTCTGTCTCTTTCCTTTGATACAACAGTAGCACATGAATATTCGACCAGCTCCGAAGTTTTAGAGGTACATGTTCACCACCTCTACGTAATAATGATTTGGGCTTTATCAAAGTCGCTTATCTCAACGTACTTCCTCATTTGCAGCCCATATCTTCGTTAGAGTGATCTCCCGTCCATGTCCGCTCCTATTAGATGCCTTCGTTACCGCGTCACGTGCCCGCAATGCCACGAGGCGGAATTCAGTGTCACAGTGGGCAGTGGTGTTGAAGTTATGGCTTCAGTGTAGTGGCTCAGTGTATAATATTTACTTTATTTTCCATTTATTTCCGGTTTCTTTGTTACTTCATCAATGATACGATCCATTATTAAGTTGAACAGTAGTGGACTAATGGATCCCCTTTTCGAGTTCCTTTATCTAATATCATTTGTGAATCTTCCAGTATTTAATTCTCGTTTTATTTCCTATATATATATATATCCTCTACGATTTTCACCAAACCCATTCCTACTCTCGTATCGATTAAGGTCTGAATTACATCCTTTTTTCAAATCCTGCTAAAGCTAGTGCCAAGTCAACGAAACTCTCTTGTGTATCACTCCACAATCTGTCTTAGAGCGAAAATATTATTTATCGTGCTCCTGTCTTTTTCTAAATCTCTGCTTTTCTTCAGCTTTTGTATACAATTCTGCGTTCTGTCTGCACTTATTGATCTTAACAGAAAAAAATGGTTCAAATGGCTCTGAGCATTATGGGACTTAACTTCTGAGGTCATCAGTCCCCTAGAACTTAGAACTACTTAAACCTAACTAACCTAAGGACATCACACACATCCATGCCCGAGGCAGGATTCGAACCTGCGACGGTTGCGGTGGCGCGGTTCCAGACTGTAGCGCTTAGAACCGCTGAGCCACTCCGGCCGGAAATATTAACAGAATGAAGCTGGTATCAAGCAGGGTAATTCCATGGTAATTACCTAATATCTGCTTATTTTCTTTATTATACACTGACAGTATCATACTTTCTTTCCATTCTTTTGATATCCTACCTTCCTTCATGATACTGTTAAAGTATGAAGTTGCTGATACAATACCAACCCCGTCCCCCCTCGTATTTTATTAGTCCATTATATATGTCATCTGGTCCTGAAGATTTTCTATTTTTTTAGCCTTTTCATTGCTGTGCCTATTCCTCCAGTGAGAATATTTGTTTGTCATTTTCTTTGCCGTGGTGACTAGTTATAGTTTCCATGTTTGAGTTTGTCGCTTTCTGTAAATATTATGTGTAGTACTGAGAACTGGTTTGAAATGGAAGCCTTAAAAGTGATATTGAAGATGAATGGTTGTTTAGATTTGTTGCAAGGAATCTGTGGACTCAGTAATGGAGACAGTAAATAAGACGCTAAGACGATCATTTCAAGAAAACTGTCACAAAGTTAAGTGACCCTATCAATTAGGCATGACTGAGATATCGATCGAATTCAGGGACGCGCTGTTACTATCGTAACAGGTTGGTATAGCCAATAATAAACTGTAACAGAGATGCTCGAGGACTTTAAATGAAACTCTTTGGAAGAAAAGTTAAATTTAAAGGAACTCTAACCCAGGAAGACTTTGTAACTATTCTGCTGCGTCAATGTATACCTCGTGTATGCATCATGAGAATGAGACACGAGAGATGACGATGCACACATACGTATTTCCCTGCTCACTTAGCGAGAGATTCAAATGGTTCAAATGGCTCTGAGCACTATGAGACTTAAAATCTGAGGTCATCAGCCCCCTAGAACTTAGAAATACTTAAACCTAACTAACCTAAGGACATAACACACATCCATGCCCGAGGCAGGATTTGGACCTGTGCCCGTAGCGGTCACGCGGTTCCAGACTAAAGCACCTAGAACCGCTCGGTCACAGCGGCCTGCGAGCGGGAGAAATAATACCGATTATCGCTAATATAGGTAGGAAATACGTACCTTGCGCTATGCTCTATATAGATGTTATGGAGTATATAGCTGCACATATGGGTTGATCCTTTAGTGTCCTCCTCTTAGATGATAGCGAAATGTTGATTATTCCACGAATGACTTCATTCACGAATTATAGCAGTTATCTTCGCCTCATCGAGACCGCTTTATCTCTAGTCACTTCACACAGCCAGTATACAACTGTCGTTATTCTTTTATCATCTACAGAGTGGTCTGTATTGTTGAAGTAATCACGTTTACACCTACTCATTTGTTTGTCAAGTTTTCTCTAGCTCTCAGGGAGTCCATTGGCAGGTCTCCCTTTCCTAATGCACTAGTACATACATACTTAAGGCGATCAGTCCCAAAGTATCGAGAACCATACTGGGTTCTACAACTGCTTCTGTTTTCTGTTACATGCCTCCAGTTCTCCAAGCACCCGTTCGCAGCAAGTGTGGTTTTAAACCATTAGTTCACATCTTCCTAAATCTTCCCACAGTGGTGCTGCCTTACTGGATCCAGTCCATTACAATTTACGTGCATCTCGTTTCTCCCACTCTCACTACGTGTCCATTCCATTGGAGTCTTTTGTTTTCATAGCTCCAATATGCTAGGCTCCTTGCATAGTTCTCCATTCTCCAGTAGTTGCATTCCAGACTGGTCCATGTATTTTACTGAGGATCCTTCTCTTAAATGTAAGCAGTCGGTCAAGGCCTTGTTTTCGTATTCTCCATTCTTGAAAACCATTTAGTATTGCTGGTATAATTATAGTTTTTACAGTCTTACATAGTAATACCGAGTTTAACTAGTAGTAGCATCTGTTTCCCGGCTGCAGTCTCGTCTCTGGTTTAGCTGATGTTGCTTTAGTAAAAATCGATCCAGTATATGTGAATTCTTTCACATGTTTGTACCTCTTACACTTCACTGTAAGATCTTGGGAGTCATACAGATTTCTTCCTATCTCCATGTACTCTGTGTTTTCGGTAACAATTTTATGGTCCGAACCTCGATGCCACTGATTCCTGGAACTGAATACTTCTCTCAGTTCGTCTTGTGTGCACTGTCATTTGCATAGGCCACACATGTAATATTTACATTTGTGTTTTTAATACCCTGTCAGTTGAAATCCTGCCTCACCTCTTCGAGTGCGCCGGCCGCGGTGGTCTAGCGGTTCTAGGCGCTCAGTCCGGAACCGCGCGACTGCTACGGTCGCAGGTTCGAATCCTGCCTCGGGCATGGATGTGTGTGATGTCCTTAGGTTAGTTAGGTTTAATTAGTTCTAAGTTCTAGGCGACTGATGACCACAGCAGTTAAGTCGCATAGTGCTCAGGGCCATTTGAACCATTTTTATCTTCGAGTGCCAGATCGGAAATAAAAGGTGACAATCCTTCTACTTGGCTTAATCCTCTATCCGATTTATGGCCTTTTATTGCCTATATTAACCTTAGATTATATGTTACTTAAGCGTTCTCTATAAGTGTCACCAACTACTTTGGTAATCCAGCCCGTGTCGTGGTTTTAATTAGATTCAGTATATTGATAGTATCATAGGCCTTCTTGAGGTCTACCACGAGTTGTAATTCTTTACTACGTTTATACATTTTCACACATACCTGTTTTAAGTCCAAAATCTGGTCTGTGACTGGGTACTCTGCAATTATTTCTGCTGCCAGGTGTTTTATTCGTTCTAGTAGACAGTTGCAGAATATCTTGTGGAACATGTTGAGTATTAGCTGTCTCATATTACCTTTCTTTTTATGTATGATTCATATCATAGCTATCTGCCATTCTTCTGGTGTTGCCTGTTTGATCCTGTTTAACTCAATAAGCTTGCGGATATTGGAGTAGAGGGTTTCGTCTCCAGCTTTCAGAAGTTCGACGGAAATTACAACCTCACCTGGACCCTTGCAGTTCTTAAGATTTTAAAAATGTTTTTTTATCTCCTCGATGGTGGTTGAAGGACTTTCTGGATCTATTGTTACTGAGGTGGATATTCCACCCAATTCTTTGATCTCCCAGTGGCAACTTTTATGAATTTCTATTGCTGGTTTGATTTTCCTTTAAAGCTCTTCACTTTCCTATATAGTTGTTTGTATCTACTTGCATAGGAGTCTTGCTGAGCTTCCCCATGATGTCATTACCTATCTTTCGTATGCTTTCCTTAGCGCAGCCTGCGTTGACCTTCGTATTTCTTCGAATTTTGATTTTCCTTCTTCTTGCATGTTTCTTTATTTCTAAATTATCTGTCTCGCTTTCCCTTTCGGGTAGCTCCATCACATTCCTCATCAAGTCACCCTTGTTTTCGTTTAGTTCGTTTTATTGCTATTTTGCTGATTCTTTAACTGCATTGTCGGTTACCTACTAATTATGATCTATCTCGATACTTCCATCCTCCAGTACTTCAAAAACGGTTTCTCAGTTCGATCTTCAATGTGGCTCTTCTGTTAATCTGTACGGACTTCCCTAATGATATTGAGTGATGTTTTGCATTCCTTTGCATTTTGAGGGTATACAGATAACCTTCATTTCTACTCTGACAAAGAAGTGGTCTGACCCACATTAAGCACCTCCAGCCGCCATTACAGTTTGTATCCATTTCTCTATTCTTGACTATACCAACACATGGTCAGTTTGGTCCACTGTCTTGCCATCCAGAGATGCACTAGTTCCTTTACATATTCTTACCCTGGAGAAGTCAGTATTAATTATGGGAATCCCGTTTGCAGTGGCGAAATTAAGCAGACTACTGCCGTTATCGTTGCTCGCTTCATCTAAGCCGTATTTTACAATGGTTCGCATGAAAGTTGCTTCACTCCCAACTTTTGCATTCGTCGGCGACGAAGCCCGCGATCTGCACGCAAATACTACAAATAGACGTCCACTCAGTGATGGCAGGTGGTCTCTTTAGCTGAGTCACGTTTTGTGCTCCATCGGACAAATGGCCGTTGGTGTGTACTGCGTGAAAGTAAACACTTTATGACAATGATTCGAAGGGTCCAGACCGGAGGGTGCTCCCTGTATGATCTCTACATTCTGAAAGGTTTATGGATCAACGCAAGCGTTCATCTATCCCCGTGGACCATGTTCACCCTGACATGGAGTTTGTTTCTCCTCGGCAAGATGGCATCTACCAGCAGCACAATGCACCGTCTCATAGAGCTCACTGTGTACCTTAATGATGCAAAATTTTTCCATACTCCTCTGGACACCATACTCTCCGAATTTAAACCAAATCGAGAATCTGAGGGACCACCTCCACCTTGTTGTTCGAACCATGGATTCTGAGGCTAGAAACCTGCCACAGCCTGGAGTCGGCATACCTTATCATTCCTGTCGACGCATTCCAGAAGCACGCCGGCTTTTCTCCTGCACGTTTCGCAGTGGTCCACTCTGCCGAAAGTGTTTATTCATGCTATTGATAGGTGGTCACATTAACGTTAGTGGACGGTCTAGATGGTTACTCACGTCATTGCGCTAGTCCATGCTCAAGCCGACAATTTTCAAACGTATCGTCCGTATGTTGCTGACGCAACCTTCACTGCTATTAACGCTTTTTCCAGGTGTGTAAGATGTGGACAAGAAAGGACAGAACACTGCTAGCGATCTCAAATACAGGGCTATTCCAAATGATTGAAGCGATTTCATAAATACACTGTAGCTCCATTCATTGACATATGGTCACGACACACTACAGATACGTAGAAAAACTCATAAAGTTTTGTTCGGCTGAAGCCGCACTTCAGGTTTCTGTCGCCAGAGCGCTCGAGAGCGCAGTGAGACAGAATGGCGACAGGAGCCGAGAAAGCGTATGTCGTGCTTGAAATGCACTCACATCAGTCAGTCATAACAGTGCAACGACACTTCAGGACGAAGTTCAACAAAGATCCACCAACTGCTAACTCCATTCGGCGATGGTATGCGCAGTTTAAAGCTTCTGGATGCCTCTGTAAGGGGAAATCAACGGGTCGGCCTGCAGTGAGCGAAGAAACGGTTGAACGCGTGCGGGCAAGTTTCACGCGTAGCCCGCGGAAGTCGACGAATAAAGCAAGCAGGGAGCTAAACGTACCACAGCCGACGGTTTGGAAAATCTTACGGAAAAGGCTAAAGCAGAAGCCTTACCGTTTACAATTGCTACAAGCCCGGACACCCGATGACAAAGTCAAACGCTTTGAATTTTCGGCGCGGTTGCAACACCTCATGGAAGAGGATGAGTTCAGTGCGAAACTTGTTTTCAGTGATGAAGCAACATTTTTTCTTAATGGTGAAGTGAACAGACACAATGTGCGAATCTGGGCGGTACAGAATCCTCACGCATTCGTGCAGCAAATTCACAATTCAGCAAAAGTTAACGTGTTTTGTGCAATCTCACGGTTTAAAGTTTACGGCCCCTTTTTCTTCTCCGAAAAAAACGTTACGGGACACGTGTATCTGGACATGCTGGAAAATTGGCTCATGCCACAACTGGAGACAGACAGCGTCGACTTCATCTTTCAACAGGATGGTGCTCCACCGCACTTCCATCATGATGTTCGGCATTTCTTAAACAGGAGATTGGAAAACCGATGGATCGGTCGTGGTGGAGATCATGATCAGCAATTCGTGTCATGGCCTCCACGCTCTCCCGACTTAACCCCATGCGATTTCTTTCTGTGGGGTTATGTGAAAGATTCAGTGTTTAAACCTCCTCTACCAAGAAATGTGCCAGAACTGCGAGCTCGCATCAACGATGCTTTCGAACTCATTGATGGGGACATGCTGCGCCGAGTGTGGGAGGAACTTGATTATCGGCTTGATGTCTGCCGAATCACTAAAGGGGCACATATCGAACATTTGTGAATGCCTAAAAAAACTTTTTGAGTTTTTGTATGTGTGTGCAACCATTGTGAAAATATCTCAAATAATAAAGTTATTGTAGAGCTGTGAAATCGCTTCAATCATTTGTAATAACCCTGTATATCGATCTTATATAGCTCTGGCGTGTCAGTCTTGTGTCTTCTCGTCTGTCTGTAACCGTCCCTCGTGTCTCGTGCATTCCGGCCCCTGCGCCGGAGCGTCTTCGGGCGAAACGTCAAATAAAGCCGACGGTCTGGTACGGCGGAAGTCTCCTGTCGATAGGACTCGAGCGGCCCGCCTCCAGCAGCGTCCGACTGGCGGGCCGCAAGAAGCCGTTCCGCAGTAAATCCCGGGGGCGGACGGGCGGCAGAAAACTTGGTCCCTGCATGGCCCGGCCTGGCCGGGCTATATACATTTCAATTTGTCCCGCAGTTACCCGCAGCCGGCCGTATCTCGCCGCGGACCAATATCCGTCCGCGGCAGGCGGCGCCTCCCGCCCCGTCCCGCGGCGACGCCGCAGCCTGATTAACGCCGCAGTCAACGTGCCAGCCGCGGCTCACGCTGGACACGAGTCGCGAGTCGAGCACGTCACCAGCGCACCAGCAACAGCACGTGTACTCCTGGGGGAAGAACAGACTGGATTTCGGTACGGACATTCCCGGGACAGCAATATTTTCAGAATTTAAGGGGCTCCGGAACTCCCTATACTTGCAATGTTAAAATAACGCTTATAAATTACATCTTTCCTCACAAAGTATTTGAGGTAGGAAGTTGAACTTTTTACAGATTATTTATTGGAATATGGGCTACAATTTAACACAGAAATTTTACAAAATTTTAGTTCAGTTATTAAAGATGATTTTTTTTCAATTGTAATGAAAATTCACAACATTTTTTGCAATTTTTTATTTATATATTCAAAAATATACAGTTTTTTGGAAAAAGGCTGTGTTAAATTATGCAGAAGGTACTGTGTAACATTTACTGAAAGTTTGAAACAAATATGTATGGAAGATCCTTAGAAAACATGCAATTAGTATGAGAAAATAAAAGTTTTGGAATCGAGCGACAAAGATTGGATTAACTTTTTAGTGCATTCCAGGTCCATAGGATGGATTATCTTCATCCTCTGCAAACTCCTCCTCCAGCTTCCTCTTGTTCCTCCTCCTGTTTACTCTTGCTTGTATTTCTAGACTCTTTACAGCCCTGTCTGCAGCCCGAAGGCGTTCCTTGTCTAAAGCAAGCATCGCTTGTACCGTGTTAGAACCTATCTTCATTCCCATATTTCTAAATACCTTGCACCTTACAATGTTGCCATCATTGAAAGTCGCAACAGCATCATACACACCAAAGTGAAGTGTTTCTATTCCAACAAATACAGTCTTGGGGATTCTCGACCATATAACACTATTTACACTTTCACTGGGGTTTTGAGTTTTTCCGTGAATACACTTTTTCAACAGTTCAGGTGCTGCTAAGTCTCTGAAAATAGGTTAGCCACAACACATACTTTATCTCACATCACTAAAATGTACCTGATGAACACGGACGTTAATAATAACACCATTTGACAGCAGTTTAACAGCGCCACAGTGGGTCACGCCCATGTAGAACACATTTCAAAAAAAATTTAAAAATAGTTGTAGTCTTCGGAATTGAATAAATTATATATCTATTAAAAGGTAATAGTCTGCAGATTCAGAAAACACAAAAAAAGTAAAAATTGAACTTGTCATGATTTTGAGCCTTTCCGGAGCCCCTTAAAGAATTCGCCCTTTTCTCGTTTTCTGTCGTCCTTGGTGTCTTCAAAATTCATGGAGGTATGTCCCGTCTTTACAGCTAAGTGAAAGACAGTTTGCTTTTTGGCATATGTATTTCGCTCCTTCCATTTATGAAGCATCTTCAGTGGCCTGTAATACAAGTTCGTTTTTATACATACAACAAATGCATCATATAGCTTACAATTACGTTACATTGTTAAGTTTTCTCATCTTGTTCTCTTGTTTTTCAGGCTAGAAACAACTTTTTCGACAAAAAACTGGTGATGGGTAAATCTTTGCTTGGTGTCACTGAAGATTTCCAGTCTTGCTAGTCCGTGGACGAATGCTACTGGAGATGTGTTTATTCGATTACCATACTGCACATAGCCGGTTTGCAGTGTTTTTTCACCCACATTTCTTACAAAACTTCACATGCAGGCACACACACACACAACACAGTCAAAAGGCTAAATATAAACATACAGAGACAGCAGGCAACACTACACGGCGTAAACACACACATGTTCAACATAAAATGAAAAGTTCAAGTGAAGTATTGTAATAAACGCATGTGAATATACACCGTAAATCGGACATCTGGAATGTGTTGACCGAATAATCCCATCTCCAAGACCACACACGTGGCCTACCAACATTGGGAATAGTGAGTAATACCAAACTATGGTTTAACCTCACAAAACCTATGCTTCAAAACTTGCTTCTAACCTGAAAAACAAGAGAAAAACATGAGAAAACGTAGTAATATACTTGTAACTACTACATAATGCACGTATTACACCTACAGAAAAACAAGTATTACAGGGTACTGATGATGTTTCCTAAGCGAAGGAAGCGAAACGCGAATAGCAAAAAATCTTACTGCTTTTTATTCAGTTGCACAGGTGAAACATACCTCCACGGATTAAACGAATTCTAGAAAAAGACATGAAGTCAGTCTAGAAAAAATATCTCCTTAACTGACATCGAATAAGCCTTTCAATCGGTGATTAGAAACAGAACGTGGACAATACTGGTAGAAAGATGATACACCACACATCTTGCACAGTCGAAACTGGTGGTCAAAATAAAAGAAAATAACTTCTCAAATACGAACGACTATTCTGCGATCTTCCTTGATAAATATTTGACCATCTCCCGTCCCGGTTTTACAATGTGTCTAAAGAGACAAAATGGATAAACAGAGACATTTATGAAGGTTCCAAAATAACTACATACACAGGCAGATCAATAATAGAAGAGATAATAAATGAGGCATTAGACAGAGAGGTAGCTTGTTACCGAAACACTTTAACATCTACATTGAGGATCTAATAAGACAATCGAAGGTTGAAGTACATAAATGGATACAACTGGAATGGATCCATCATCTGAATGCTATGCTATCTGCAGATGATGTACTTTTAATACAAATTAAGGCACGAAATTTACATTTGGTTTATGGTTTAGATGAACTAGGAAGGCACTGCCAAAATCTTAAAATGTCAGCCACTAAAACTGGTAATACGGAAAACGCCCAAATAGATAAAAATTTGTTAGTGAAAATGAGGTACTGACACAAGCATCTAGGTAAAGTTCAAAATGGATCAAATGGCTCTAAGCACTATGGGACTTAACATCTGTGGTCATCAGTCCCCTAGACTTAGAACTACTTAAACCAAACTAACCAGGTCATCACACACATCCATGCCCGAGGCAGGATTCGAACCAGCGACCGTAGCAGTCGCGCGGTTCCGCACTGAAGCGCCTAGAACCGCTCGGCCACCGCGGCCGGCTAGGTAAAGTTGTATGGAATAAAATCAATTATATATATATATATATATATATATATATATATATATATATATATATATGTGTGTGTGTGTGTGTGTGTGTGTGTGTGTGTGTGTGTATGTGTGTGTGTGTGTGATTCACAAAGATATGCAAATATTTTAATATGTTACTCTACAAGTAAAACTAAAGAAAAAATTTGATGTAAACATAGGTCCACAAATGTGTTACGGGTAATAAAATTTAGCAGCTTCGGTAATATGAAGCCATCGCAAAACTGTACCAGATTAAAGCAAAGCACGAGTTCCATGCACCGTATTTTGTTGGTAATGGTCTGGTGAATCTAATAAAATGTACGTGTATCTGCAGTAGTTTTCCTGAACATCCAGAGAAACTTTCCATTAAGTATGTAGAAACCTTTATGTCGGTGGTGGCAACCGTTAGTGAGTTGTTTCAGTTGTTTCCTAACTTTGAAACGTGTTAGTTTTCAGAATTGTTTTGTGAAAGAACATAATAACACCAGTGTATTTAAGTGAAACCACCTAGTGACTGTTGTACTGCAGTTTGTAAATTATTTGCGAAATAGGGATGCCTTTCAAATTTACGAATACGCCGATATGGTGTTTATTTATGGCAGATGTGATGGTAATGCTACGGCTGCAGTTAACGAATATCACGTTTATTATCCAACTCAGAGGATTCCGAATGCACGAACCATTAGTTATGGGAGACAGGTTCTCTACCTAGCATTCATAGTACGAGCGTTCGGTACGTGAAGACGATGATGAGGATATTATTTATGCTGGTCAACGTAGCCTGGGTACCAGTACACGACGTGTCTCTCAACGATTAGTCATTTCACAATCTAAGGTATGGCGTACACTGAAGTACAATAATCTGCATCCTTACCATGAACAAAAAGTGCATCATTTACATCCGGGAGATCATGCTCTTCGCTTGGAGTTGTGCAAGTGGTTAAATACTGATCGACACTTATACAAATACATTTTATTGACTGATGAGGCACAGTTTACTCGAGATGTTATAAACAATTGACAAAACGGACACGTATGGTCCTAAACAAACCAACAGTGCAATGCAATTTCCAGAAGCGATTTAGCATAAATGTATGGTGCGATATAGTCAACACACACTTTATTGGACCATTCATTTTCCCACGACGTGTAACTGGCGAGACGTACTTTCAGTTGCTTCAAGAAGAAATGCCCCGCTTGCTCGAAGATGGCACTTGCTACGCGATTGAAAATGTATTTTCAACATGACGGCAGGCCTAGACATTTCATCAAAGCCGTCACTACACATTTAAATGAGCAACTAGCCCAAATATGAATTGGTCATGGTGCTACACGACTGTGGCCACCCAGATCGCCCGATTTATCACCAATGGATTTTTATGTATGAGGATAGATCAAAGGCATAGTTAATGAGGACAAAGTGAATAGAGGTGAGGAGTTACTTGCTCGCATTATGAACGCAATAGACGAAATTAAGAACAATCCTGTGAAACTAAAACGAGCAACAAAATCTGGCATACATGTGCAGCTAAATGCATTGAACTCAGTGGAGATACTTTTGAACATTTATTGTGAATGTATTATAAAACTGTATGTAAAACGTACAACTTCCTTAACAATGAGCTTTGCTTTTTCCGGTTTAACGTGAATGCACGTGTGCTACGGTATTAATAAAAGCTGATTATCTTACTCATTCATAGAGTTTCAGTTAACTTTATTACCATCATTTTTCCAAAATTAAATTCTCTACAACTTCTGCTGAACACTTTGTGCAGTTGTCTGGAATATAAAAAAAATTGGGCCAAGTAGTTAATAAATATAAAATTTTACGAAATTACTTCTTTGCTTCTCTGGATGTTCTGGAAAACTACTGCAGATTGTGACATTACAGCCTTTATCACTGCGATTTTTAACATTTTTTTTCTGTATTCGCGTCAGTATGTGCGAACTTTTAACATATACCAATGAATGTTGTAACCAGATATCTTTGCCGCGCTCCTGAAAAGCGCAGAATATCACGATAGCTATAAACTGTTATACGCTGCTATCGATCAGTAAAAAAACGATGCACCTATGTTTCAAAATAACAATTGCCAATTTTTACTTCTGCAGGGAGCCGCGCCGCTCTCTAGTTGTTCTTTTGTGAATGTGTTGCGAGTCGGACGCAAAAGTATTGTGTTCCATACTGATATAATCATTTTATTGTAACTTTAAGAGTTTAAGTGATTACAAATATATGTAGCCACAAACAAGCGAGAATGTGTATCATGAAAATTCGCTCCACCGCCACAATGGGTGGCCATGTTAATGTAAGTTTCTGTTTCATAATATAATACTTGAAGCCTTGAAGTTTATTTAATTTCAAAGAAAATCTCTCAACCTTATTTTCATTAATTATACTTGTGATAATCTTTTCTGTTTAAAAGATTTATGCAGCTTATGATCCAGCGTGTGTTCTGTCGGAACAGGAGGCTGTCGTGACGACATCGTTATAGTATTTATTCCAAGTTCCTTCAGTTTCGTTTATATTCTCGTACAAATCCAATTAGTTGGTCCCTTAGGTTTCTTTCATGTAACTTCCGTCTGTTTTCTCCGCGCGATCTTCCTCCGAAAAAAAAAATTTTGGTCATTTTTTAGTAATTTTCAATATCGCGAATGAGAAAAGACAGCCGCCTCCTGCTCCGAATGGAACACCACGACTTTTCTAACGTCGGAGAGTACCGCACGAATTTTCCGCTAAAAGGTAATAGAATTTCTTAAAGCTGGATCAATTATACATGTTGCTGCTGTTCTCCGACAAATCTGGTATGATTAATAGTAATTTATTCTGTCACGACAAAAAGAACCAATTTTATTTTTACCAAAGCAACGAAGCTTTCAATTAAATTACTAAAAAAAAAATCATACCAGAAGATACAGGTCTCAGACACGTTTTATTAAATTCACCAGATCAATAACAACAAAATGAATGAAAATCGTGCTTTACTTTAACCTCACACAGTTTTACGGTGGCTTCATATTAGCGAAGTTGCTAAATTTCGAACAAAATCTTTTATTAGCCGTATCTCTGTAACTAAACATTTGCTGACCTATGTTTATATGAACTTTTTTCTTTAGTTTTACTTGTAGAATAACATATTAAATTATTCGCATAACTTCGTAACTCACCTTATATACATATAACCTTCTAGGACCCCTGGTATAGTATACTGTGCTTCAAATTTAAAAAATTCTCCAACAGATGGCAACGCCGGCCGGAGTGGCCGTGCGGTTCTAAACGCTACAGTCTGGAACCGAGAGACCGCTACAGTCGCAGGCTCGAATCCTGCTTCGGGCATGGATGTGTGTGATGTCCTTAGGTTAGTTAGGTTTAATTAGTTCTAAGTTCTAGGCGACTGATGACCTCAGACGTTAAGCCGCATAGTGCTCAGAGCCATTTGAACCATTTGAACCAGATGGCAACATGAAATAGTCTTTCTTTCCTTGCTGAACAGTTGCTGTTCACATCTAGGAAGCATGTTGTGTATTTGAACCTGATCTTCTGTTCACAGTGTCTCTCTAAACCATCATTTTATAAAACGGCAGCAACCAGTTCGCACCATGAAAGAAACATCCTTCGAGGTAAGTATGAATTACAAGTTATCGCTTTAATTTTAGCACATGTTACAAAGAAAGACTTATCTATAAGTGTCTGTGGATTATTTTAAGAAGAAAAGAACAATTTTGTGTTCAGTCTTACTCCTTCACAATCGAGAGGTTCAGTATCGTGTACTTTGGGACTCAGTTTATCTGATTTCATTACTAAAATTGTGCATTACTGTTTCATATGCAAAAACTGATTGTTTAATGAAACAGCATATCCATTAATAATATGTTAATAACATTGTTAATAATCAAAATAGTGACCATTACATAAAAATATGTAAATGTAATAGTGGTAATGAATTTTATTTCAGATGATTAAATTTTACCATATCTGAAGGAATATATATATAATGACGAATAAAACCTTAAAGAATAGGATGAAGAAAGACACAAAATTAAAATTTTACGAAACAATAGCTTTGCCCATCTTTATGGCAGCGAATCATGGATTGAGAAAAAGAAAGCCAAAGGCAAAACACTGTTAGGTAAAGTGATATTTTTATGATCTGACAACCATTGCTGAAGAAAATCAGGCACGATCTTGTAAGAAATGAGAATATATAGAAAGAATTAGAAATATTTAACAAAACGCGAAAGTAGAATAACAAGGAGAAATGGAGGTAACATCTTAAATGCACGGAAGATCACAGAGCTGCAAGCATAGTAAAAAAGTAGAAGCCCTCAGGAAAAGAGGCGTTGGAAGACCCAGAAAAGGATGATCTTTAAATGTGAAGTCAGACAGACATATTGTCTAAGCCTTGAAACCAAGAAGATGAGGAAGAAGAAGAAGAGAAAGCAGAAGAAGAGGAAGACGAATTAAAAATAAACAGTATATACAGGAAGACTACTTTCAAGGCTTTAGAATTAGCAAAATCCTCGATAATGTTCCTAAACTTTCAAAGTTTTAGAATTAGTAAAATTATTGGTAATGGTCCTAATTTCAGTTAAGTTTACGGGGAGGCTCAGTCAAATATGGGACTCACAAGAGTTTAGGTGCCTGGAACTTACATAAAGCGGAATTGTTTCCCATATTTTTATGTGGTGCAGAGCTAGTAATGTAGTAGATTTGAGCCAAGATTAGCAGTTAGCCCGTTGGTGAATCTTGCACTCAGTCCTCTTCACCAACTACGTCTGGTGCCCGGTTGTGGTACACCACTCCAGCACTGGGTGGAACTAACTCTGCTCATGAAACTAGTGAATCACTTATTTTACACCTCACTGACTTTTAGGCAACTAGAGCCTTGTTATCAATAAAGGGTTGTAGCTTCTCGCAACATACTTCCATTAAAATACTCACTTGTTAGGTGGAAGACAGAAGAAGAAAGTAGTGAAATCAATCCCAACAACAAAGTATATAAAGACAGTCCCTAAGCAACTACAGTGTCTATGTCTGGTAACGTTTTATTTATTCCGGTTTCCTTTAGTATCATGCATGAGGGAGAGAGGTATTAACAATGGTCAGAGAAATACTCAAAATTTCAAGATTGGTGGGCGTATGGTAGGGACGACTGTGCTGGTGTTTGTGCGTGTGTGTGTGTGTGTGGGGGGGGGGGGGGGGCGGTGGTGGAACAATTGCAAATATATGATGTCGCTGACAACAGAAGAGAACAGGTGACGTAAGTATCACTCTTCTTCCCCGCACCCCCCCCCCCAACCCCCGCCCCCAAATCAATACTCGCAACGAAACACAATAACTGTTTTGTTCTTTGTTCAGAGCAACTGCTAATTTTGTAACAACCACATAAATTTCCTTTAAAGTGAACCACTGAATACTCGAGCAGAACGCTATGAAACAATCTATGTATATAAAAGAAAATTTCCTGACAGAATGACTCATCGCCCAGCAAGAACAGCCCAGAATAGAAACTTGAAACTGGGAAACGACGCTGATCTTATATATTAAACACCGTTTAAAATGGATTTTTCGAAATTCCTCTCCTAAGCGAGTGAAAAAGAGGATAAAATATTTGTTGAAAATATGTCTCCATTAAGACAATTTTTAACCTAGACCTACGAAAATGGTATTTAGTTTCTCGATCAGAAATATAGATTTACTTACTTCAGCATTTTTGGTAATGTGACCTCAATTGATTTGGGGGGGGGGGGCGATTGTAGGTGAAGTTTCCTTAAAAATAAAACGATATTAAAGAACTGTTAAAGTATTTTTAAGATTGCAACTGTGAAAATTGGTATTTAATTTCGTGGTAAGAGATTTTAAAAAAAAGTGTTTCAGTGTTTTTGGAAATACAACCCCAAAAGGTGTGAAATAGAGGATGACATCTTTTCTGAAAGTACTATATTATGAAGGCATTTTTATAGCTGAAATTTATGAAAACTTGAGTTCGGTGCTTCATTTGCTTGGAAATTGAGCCCTGTGAGATGATACAGAGAGAGAAACTTTTTTGGAAATAGTTCATTATGCAAGAATTTTTGTAGCTAAATCTCTGAATTTTGTATTTGTTCTCTATTAGCAGAAAAAAGTACGCATTTAACTGTTTTTAGAAACTGAACCCTTAAGAGGTTGAAAAAGGGGGTGAAATGTTTTTTTGTGAAAATATTTTATTTTGAAAATATTTTTAAAGCTAAATCTTTGAAAATTAGTACTTGGCTCCTCGAACGAAAGTCAAAAAAATACGTGTTCCTATGTTTTTGGAAATTCAATCCTAACCGAGTGACATAGGGGCAGACAGATTCACTGATTCACCATCGCCCAGCCCAAACAACTGAGGATCCAAACTTGAATTCAGGAGAGAGTGTGGATCTAATACTGTAGGAAATGTTTAAGAAGGGTTTGTTAGAATTTCCACTCCGAGAGAGGTAAATAGCTGATCAAAGGCTTTTTGAAAATGTGCCGCTGTTATCGCTACTTTGAATCCAGAACCACGAAAATTGGTACATATTTGGTTTCTCAGTCAGAAATAACCTAAGTCGTGTTTGAGTATTCTGTAATAAATGCCAGCTAGCAATAGCGAATACCCTGTTCAAGAATCACAAGAGGAGGAAGTCTATAGGAAAAGCCCGTATGATACGGGAAGATTTAAGTTAGATTACATCATGGTCAGACAGAGATTCCGAAATCAGATACTGGATTGTAAGTCCTACCCAGGAGCAGATATAGACTCAGATCACAATGTAGTTGTGCTAAAGACTAGGTTGAAGACAGTCAGGGAGAATCAATACGCAAAGGAGTGGGATGCAGAAGACTGCAATAAGAAATAGCTCAGTAGGCAATACAGTTGAAGAGGAGTTGACAGTTTTGAAAAAAGACCATAACAGAAGTTGGAAAGAAAAACATAGTTACAAAGAAGGCAGCTGCGAAGAAACCATGGGTAACAGAAGATATAGTTCAGTTGGTGTGTACACTGTATGAGTCTGGCGACATCCCATCTAACTTTCGGAAAAACATCATCCACACGATTCCGAAGACTTGAAGAACTGCCAAGAGTGAAAATTATCGCAAATCAGCTTAACAGCTCATGAATCCAAGGTGCTTAAAGAACAATATAAGAAGAATGGCAAAGAAAATCGGGGATGTGTTAGATGATTATCAGTTTGGCTTTAGGAAAGGTAAAAGAACCAGAGAGTCAATTCTGATGTTGCGGTTGATAATGGAAGCAAAACTAAAGAAAAATCGGGAGACGTTCATTGGATTTGTAGACGTGGAGCAAGCTTTCGACAATGAAAAATTGTGCAAGACGTTCGACATTCTGAGAAAAATAGGGGTAAGCTATAGGGCGAGACGGTTAATACACAATAGGTACAAGAGCTAGGAGGGAATAATAACAGTGCTCGGATTAAAGAGGGTGTAAGACAGTGATGTAGTCCTTCACCCCTACTATTGAATCTCTACATAGAAAAAGCATTAATGAAACTGAAAGAAAGATTCAGGAGTGGGATTAAAATTCAAGTGAAAGGATATCAATGATACGAGTCGCTATTGACATTGCTATCCTGAGTGAAAGTGAAGAAGAAATTCAAGATCTGCTGAATGGAATGAACGGTCTAATGAGCACAGAATACGAACTGAGAGTAAATCGAAAGTAATGAGAAATAGCAGAAATGAAACAGCGAGAAACTTAACATCAAGATCACGGTCATGAAGTAGATGAAGTTAAGGATTTCTGCTACCTAGGATGGAAAATAACCAAGGGGGCACAGAGCAAGGAGGACATCAAAAGCAGAATGGTTCTGGAAAAAATGGCATTCCTGGGGAAGAGAAGTCTGTTAGTATCAAATATAGGCCTTAATTTGAGGAAAACATTTTTAGACTGTACGTATGGTGGTGAAACATTGACTGTGAGAATACCGGAACAGAAGAGACTCGAAGCATTTGGGACGTGTGCTGTAGACGAATGTTGAAAATGAGGTGGACAGGTAAAGTTACGAATTAGGAGGTTACGCGCAGAATCTTACATGAAAGGAATATGTAGAAAACATTGACAAGGACATGACGATAGGACATCTTTTAGACATCAGGGAATAACGTCCATAGTACTAGAGGGAGCAATAAAGGGCAAAAACTGTAGAGGAAGGCAGAGATTGGAATACATCGAGAAAATAATTGAGGACGTACTGTGCACGTGCTACTCTGAGATGAAGAGGTTGGCACAGGGGAGAAATTCGTGGCAAGCCGCATCAAACCAGTAAGAAGACTGATGACACATAAAAATGCAAAATCAGTACATGAAAGCAAAAGGCACGATTTAAAAAAAAAAACTTTGCCTCCCATTACCAGAATTGCCTTTGGTCAGAATTGCATTCCGGAAAGACCACACTTGTATGGTCTTAATTAGCCTGAAAAGTTTAGAAGATGTTGCAATTAGTGAATAACATAAATTTTTGATTAAAGAGAAACAAGAAAAAATCTGTGCGTACCGTACAGTCTACGTGAACGGAACAGAGGACGCTAAGCTAGTAATAATTAAGCGGCGTAGTGTTTGGCTAAGCATTTAAAAAACAGATTGTATCTGTGTCTAATATTTGTTCGAAAGTAACTCTTGAGATGATTATAGCCCACATCCATTAGATCAACCCGTTGAGTGCCTCTGGCTGCCGGTCCAATTTTGTAGTTTGTCGTAATACACCACGAAAATTCAAGACATGTTATGCATGTCATAAATAGTTATTGATCTGAAGACTAATCGCAGGTAACACAGTACTGACATTAACATTGGTAGTGGAACCGTGAAACCTCCGGAAAGACGATAGTCTACCAGCCAGGCTGCGGGAGCATAACTAAGCTAATACACAATATTCAACAATAACGGAAGTCAGTCTTATAAGGCATCACTACATTAATTACTTACGTTGTACTGCTACAAGTCTCATGTATATCTCCCATATATTTTGAATATTTGTTGAAATTAACAAAAGTCTACTTGTTTCGAGTATTCCCTGGTTGTCTTCAGGCATGTATACATAGAGACATATTTAAAAAAATTAACGTTATTAAACGGTAAAATGTCTTAACCAAAGTACAGTAACACGGAAACACTGAAGCCACAATGTTGTGCACCGTTAAAAAAATGGCTCCGAGCACTATGCGACTTAACTTCTGAGGTCATCAGTCCCTTAGAACTTAGAACTACTTAAACCTAACTAACCTAAGGACATCACACACATCCATGCACGAGGTAGGATTCGAACCTGTGACCGTAGCGGTCGCGTGGTTCCAGACTGTAGCAAATAGAACCGCTCGGCCACTCTGGCCGACTGTGCACTGTTCAGCTGACTCAATGGCTACAGGGGATGTGGGCAGAGATTAGCGACCAGAAGACCTGCTGCTGTTATTATTTTGTTGTGGAGGTTAGCAAGAAGTGTGTCTACACTTCGCAGGCCAGTTGTACAAGGGTTGGAACTACACTCCTGGAAATTGAAATAAGAACACCGTGAATTCATTGTCCCAGGAAGGGGAAACTTTATTGACACATTCCTGGGGTCAGATACATCACATGATCACACTGACAGAACCACAGGCACATAGACACAGGCAACAGAGCATGCACAATGTCGGCACCAGTACAGTGTATATCCACCTTTCGCAGCAATGCAGGCTGCTATTCTCCCATGGAGACGATCGTAGAGATGCTGGATGTAGTCCTGTGGAACGGCTTGCCATGCCATTGCCACCTGGCGCCTCAGTTGGACCAGCGTTCGTGCTGGACGTGCAGACCGCGTGAGACGACGCTTCATCCAGTCCCAAACATGCTCAATGGGGGACAGATCCGGAGATCTTGCTGGCCAGGGTAGTTGACTTACACCTTCTAGAGCACGTTGGGTGGCACGGGATACATGCGGACGTGCATTGTCCTGTTGGAACAGCAAGTTCCCTTGCCGGTCTAGGAATGGTAGAACGATGGGTTCGATGACGGTTTGGATGTACCGTGCACTATTCAGTGTCCCCTCGACGATCACCAGTGGTGTACGGCCAGTGTAGGAGATCGCTCCCCACACCATGATGCCGGATGTTGGCCCTGTGTGCCTCGGTCGTATGCAGTCCTGATTGTGGCGCTCACCTGCACGGCGCCAAACACGCATACGACCATCATTGGCACCAAGGCAGAAGCGACTCTCATCGCTGAAGACGACACGTCTCCATTCGACCCTCCATTCACGCCTGTCGCGACACCACTGGAGGCGGGCTGCACGATGTTGGGGCGTGAGCAGAAGACGGCCTAACGGTGTGCGGGACCGTAGCCCAGCTTCATGGAGACGGTTGCGAATGGTCCTCGCCGATACCCTAGGAGCAACAGTGTCCCTAATTTGCTGGGAAGTGGCGGTGCGGTCCCCTACGGCATTGCGTAGGATCCTACGGTCTTGGCGTGCATCCGTGCGTCGCTGCGGTCCGGTCCCAGGTCGACGGGCACGTGCACCTTCCGCCGACCACTGGCGACAACATCGATGTATTGTGGAGACCTCACGCCCCACGTGTTGAGCAATTCGGCGGTACGTCCACCCGGCCTCCCGCATGCCCACTATACGCCCTCGCTCAAAGTCCGTCAACTGCACATACGGTTCACGTCCACGCTGTCGCGGCATGCTACCAGTGTTAAAGACTGCGATGGAGCTCCGTATGCCATGGCAAACTGGCTGACACTGACGGCGGCGGTGCACAAATGCTGCGCAGCTAGCGCCATTCGACGGCCAACACCGCGGTTCCTGGTGTGTCCGCTGTGCCGTGCGTGTGATCATTGCTTGTAGAGCCCTCTCGCAGTGTCCGGAGCAAGTATGGTGGGTCTGACACACCGGTGTCAATGTGTTCTTTTTTCCATTTCCAGGAGTGTATAATAGTGGCAATTATTTACTTACAGCTCGTACAATATAGATTCGTGTTTCAAATTTTTACTGACCTTCAAAGTAGTCACTAGCATTGTGTATAACCCGCTACCAGCGATGTGGAAGTCGTAGAATACTCTTAGCAGTGCCAGTTGTGTTGACAGTTCGAGCGGGGCGGTCTATTGACTGACGAATTTGTAGCGGTTCTGAAGCGAATGCCGTGAAGTGTTTCCTTCAGTTTAGAAATCGATTTGAACTTACGAGGGCTTAAGTCAGAGGAGTGCAGTAGGTGGCATAGCACTTAGCAGTCCCATCAGTCAAACAAATCAGTAACAACTTACACTGTACGTGCTTGAGCATTGTCCTGGAAAATGATGGTCAGGTCCTGCAGAAAGTGTCATCACTTCTGTATCTAAGATTGTTGCACGTTGTGTTTAAAAAATGAACAGCGGGCTCTGGTATAGATCGAACGCCGCCGCGAGATAGACAAAATTACAGCAAAAAGAAAAGTAAATAATTTTTTAGTGAGTTGACGCAGTTAGTCAATGAAAAGTGCAAAGTTGACATGATCTAAACATAATTCCTAATAGAGTTATTGAGCAGCAACGTAGACTGCCAGTCACAAATTGTACCGATCTCGTGCTACATGGGCGAGGGGTAAACTACTAATGGCAGCGCGGAGTAGACCACTACATCCCAAGCTAAAGTATTCCCTGATTAACAGCTGATAGACATTATTTTGAATAATATTTCCAAGTATAAGACAGTAGTAACAAACGCGAAACAGTTTTCGCTGAGAGGGAATCCGTCTGCACAGGTCCCGAATTCATAACTGCTTCGAAGATGGTTACTGGTTCATTTATAACTTGATATCACTCCATAATATCTTAAATTCTTCGATGTTAAACGGTTATAGAGTATAGGATTATGTTTCGTACTGGTGTTCTAACTAGCATTTTCAATGACGTTCTCACTTTGTAAGAAGAAGTGTCGGTTGATTATCACTACGAGGTTGTAAACTGTATCAGTTATCTCTCAAGTTCAATGTATTAAGCATTAACTGTGTTTTGAGAGCTTATTTACCAGAAACATATTATCCTGTGTACTTGTTTTATCGGTATGCGTGGACCAGCATGCGTACCTAATATGGTCCAAACGCGGAGCTTAAAAACTGGATCTTCCAGTGCTCATCCCTCGGGTTCTGTTGCTGATAAAAAAGGTAAGGTCAAGTGTTCTGGGTAGCCCTTTGGTTAGGGACCATTTGTCTGTCCAACAGAAGGGCCATCTTAGCGTCAGTATCCTACGGTACAGCGTCGATGTATGAATGTTACACATTTCTTCCTGCGTAGTTAAACAGATAAAATAGATTGGTTCCTTTTGCATTTTATATGGTCTGCTGTGGGCTTGATGGGACTTACGGAAGCACCATTAGTTCATGGAGGATTCCTCGGAAAGCCGGAAGAAAGGGATTTTACTATGTTGTCCATCACCAGCGGACCAAACGTCATCCGAGGATTCCACGGCGGCTACGCACACCAAATGGCTGAATTTTTTGTGATATATTCCTAAGATCTAAATCTTGAACAACCTTGAATATTTTCATATCGTTTTCTAGATACAGACGTTCCAAGTTACCGTACCTGTAAACGTAAAATGAGCACGTAGAATCCGATCTGGGGTGTAAAAGTAGTTTTGAATTATTTCAGTTTCACATAAATAAACTATATAAAATTTAGTGACCAGTATTTTCTTTTCGTATCACTTATATGCCCCACTGCAGCATTGAAAAGAAGGGAACCAGGGGAAAAACATTCCCATCTAGGCACGAAAAATGGGAAGGTGTTCCTGTTTATGTAAAAGTCTCTGACAGAAAAGTGGCGTACCAGCTACCTCAATCTACCAGAACCTTTCAAAATTTTCCAGAAGTTTTGGCATGGGAACATTTTTGCGATTTTTTGTACCGAAAGGTATAGGAGCATTTTTCCGTTGGTTCTCTTCTTGTCCCTGCTGCAGCGGGAAAACCGTTGACGTCGTAATGCGCCTCCTTCGCGGGGCGACGTCCCATGTAGTCTTCAGTGGCTTCCTCACTCCTGCTACACTGGTCTGTCGTTCGGTGTGAGAGGACTGCCTGCTCTCCACATTGTTGTGTGCTTTTGCCATGGAACTGTTGCTCTGAAAACTCTACCAAAGCCCATCTGGGATATCTCTGTGCCTTTGCCTTTTCCTGCTCTACTTTTGGGGACAATCTCCCCCTCATTCTCCTCGCAGCTCTGCTGATGCCAGGGAGTCACTGGCGTGGGTCACCACCTGTGGAGAAGCTTCTGGTAGCTGCCTTAAGCTCATCAAATAGAGAGCTATGGTTATGCACTACTGGCCATTAAAATTGCTACACCAAGTATAAATGCAGATGATAAACAGGTATTCATAGGACAAATATGTTATACTAGAAGTGACATGTGATTACATTTTCACGCAATTTGGGTGCATAGATCCTGAGAAATCAGTACCCAGAACAACCACCTCTGGCCGTAATAACGGCCTTGATACCTCTTGGCATTGAGTGAAACAGAGCGTGGATGGCGTGTACAGGCACAGCTACCAATGCAGCTTCAACACGATATCATAGCGCATTGTGACGAGCCAGTTGCTCGGCCAAGATTGACCAGACGTTTTCAGTTGGTTAGAGATCTGGAGAATGTGCTGACCAGGGCAGCAGTCGAACATTTTCTGTATCCAGATAGGCCCGTACAGGACCTGCAACATGCGGCAGTGCATTATCCTGCTGAAATGTAGGGTTTCGCAGGGGACGACTGAAGGGTGTAGCCACGGGTCGCAACACATCTGAAATGTAACGTCCACTGTTCAAAGTGCCGTCAATACGAACAAGAGGTGACCGAGACGTGTAACCAATGCCACCCCATACCATCACGCTGGGTGATACACCAGTATGGCGATGACGAATACACATTTCCAATGTACGTTCACCGCGATATCGCCAAACACGGATGCGACCATCATGGTGCTGTAAACACAACCTGGATTCATCCGAAAAAATGAGGTTTTGCCATTCGTTCACCCAGGTTCGTCGGTGAGTACTCCATCGCAGGCGCTCATGTCGGTGATGCAGCGTCATGGGTAACCACAGCCATGGTCTCCGAGCTGATAGTCCATGCTGCTGCAAACGTCGTCGAACTGTTCGTGCAGCTGGTTGTTGTCTTTCAAACGTCCCCATCTGTTGACTCAGGGATCGAGACGTGGCTAGCCGCGCGGGATTAGCCGAGCGGTCTGAGGGGCTGCAGTCATGGATTGTGCGGATACTCCTGGCGGAGTTTCGAATCCTCCCTCGGGCATGGCCGTGTGTGTTTGTCCTTAGGATAATTTAGGGGTTAAGTAGTGTGTAATCTTAGGGACTGATGACCTTAGCAGTTAAGTCCCATAAGATCTTACACACATTTGAACATTTCGAGACGTGGCTGCACGATCCATTACAGCCATGCGGATAAGATGGCTGTCATCTCGACTGCTAGTGATACGAGGCCGTTGGAATCCAGCACGGCGTTCCGTATTATCCACCTGAACCCACCGATTCCATATTCTGCTGACAGTCATTGGATCTCGACCAACACGAGCAGCAATGTCGCGATACGATAAACCGCAATCGCGATAGGCTACAATATGACCTTTATCAAAGTCGGAAACGTGATGGTTCGCATTTGTCCTCCTTACACGAGGCATCACAACAACGTTTCACCAGGCAACGCTGCCTGTGTACGAGAAATCGGTTGGAAACTTTCCTCGTGTTAGCACGTTGCAGGTGTCGCCACCGGCGCCAACCTCTTGTGAATGCTCTGAAAAGCTAATTATTTGCATATCACATCATCTTCTTCCTGTCGGTTAACTTTCGAGGCTGTAGCACGTCATCTTAGTGGTGTAACAATTTTAATGGCCAGTAGTGTACTTACGGGGCTCCCTGTGGTCAGCGCTACCCCCTTGCAACTATCCGACGCTTAGGACTTCATTTCACAGGTGATCTGTAGTGAAAGTTTGCCTTAAATTGCCTGCGCCCACTGTTCCAATTACTAGCTGAGTCTCTAAATAATGGTTCATGAGCCCTTGGTCGTCTGCAACGGATACATTATGTTAATTTTTACTTGACACTCTTCTGCAACGGATACATTACGTTAATGTATACTTGGCACAGACACTCCCCATTCTGCCAGTCACAGGCCACCGCACGGTAGTGACACAGGGTCCGTACATTTACCACGGCTTGCTTTTCAAGATGCGGTACGAGACCCTCATCGTCCCCAGGTGCAGGGGCGGTTTAAGGCTTTATCGCGTCCCTGACAAAGTGATGGCCCTGTTCGTCATCTCTCAGATGGTACTGTGGTCCCGTTGCCCTATGTGCTTCTCCAGCGTTTTGCTGGAGACCATTGCTCTTTGTCACCCTGTATCCTGCTTTCAGACTTCGGGCCAAGCATTTTTTGTTTTTGCTGTTATTTTCTCGAACGGAAACATGTTCATACTGCGCTGTTTCTGATGCACCTTACTTCCACAAAAGTTATCCATGGCTTTTCCAACAAAACAAATCACTGAACGTGGTTGAGAGGAAGCATCCCCATGTCGGCTGGTGTGCCATATGGCAATCGTCTGCGCCCCTTACCGTGCCACTGATGTCCAATCTGCACAAACATCTAATTTTGTTTTGAGTGTTACATATTGGAGACGGACGAGCATCGCCTCTTGTGTGGATCGGCAGTAGATGCCTAGTTCTTGGTGCAACGGATGCTGGTATTTATTACTTGTACAACTCCTCTTCAGATACCTCCTCGCCTGCTCCTCCTTCTGCACTCGGGATACTTTCCACAAATGATGACGAGCTCCGCGAAGTGGATTTATCGACACGCAGTACACTACTTGTTTGTTGACGGCGGCACTTCCTTAATAAAATGCATTCTGCAGTTATTCACAATCCCAACTACCGACACTTTTCCTCAAACTTTCTTTGTAGTGTTTTTCTTAAGCCACTCTGGAGTTGGGGTGTCATTGCAATGGGAAACTGAACCACACATTCTCCACTTTTAGTACGGATAATTCTCTGATCATTGAAATGTGTTCTCTTCGAGAAACTATGCATCGTAAGTATCATGGAGCGTGGGGTATTGGCGGTCCCTTCTTCCCCCGATGTCGATTTCCTGCTACGCTTCGTTATGTAAAGGGAAAAATTATACCCTTGTGTAATTGATGTGCTTTGTACCTCTTCTCCTTGTTCCTTGCACTTTCCTCGGTCTCTGGCGGAGGGGACACGAAATGGTGGCCGGGCCTCAGGTTGCGACACCTGCCCGCTTCGATCCTGCCCCTCCGTTTACAGTCCGGGAAGGACCAACTCAAAAAAAAAAAAAAAAAAAAAAAAGAAAGGGAAGGGGACTGAAGGTGGTGGTGTAAGGTTCTAGATCACGAGACCTTATGCCATTGTCCTGTCTGTCTTCGTTTAAATACACGACCTTCCCATAGTGTCTCATAAAGTGAGGGCGTTTAACACTCGATTGTGATCTGTTCGTCGCGTGGGGACGTTAAATTTGGCGGTCCCATTGGTGTAGTTCACGAGGCGTAGCCTATGTAGCGGCACCGCGTTCCACCCTTCCCTTTCTCTCATGATCATAATGCAACACGGATATTTCACTGCACTCCATGCACACACATACACACACACACACACACGAACACAAACACACACAAACACACACACTGAGCACGATGCAAAAAAATAAACAATAAAAAGGATGGAGGGCGAAGATACATGGAGCCATCTTGAGCGACTAACTGAGTGTTCGGCGTATCAACCCAACATGTTGTGTTTACTCCGCAATACACGATTCCCGCTACCTTTTCTTTCATCCTCAGCAAATTTCTTGGATATTTTTATGGAAACTGTCAACACCAATATTAACTCATCTTCTCATGAGCTTTCGAATGCCATTACAATAAGTACATCGTTTCACAAAATAACTTCTTTATTCAATGTCTTGGCTGATACAACAGTTAAGAGCACGACCAAGACAACATGATTACGTCCCCTCTGCCCACTATCATTTTCAGAAAATTTCGTTTTGGGATCCTCGACTGTTAAGGAAATTGAAGATGTGCAAATTTTAGATTACTGCCCCTGTATAGGACTTTGATAAACATTATGCAGCACAAGTCACTAGAAAATTTCGCAGAGAGACACAGGAGTTTTCCTATAAGTACCTTGATCCACCTTAATAATTTGTGTCTCAACCTGACGTTTTCGAGAAACCAGCTGCCGCGTCCGGAGCCGACTGTATGGTTGGTGAGCCGATGAATACTCCACACGACTGCCAAAGCCACACGCCCGCTGTGATGAATACTGCACGCGCCATCAGCGGGCGTCCGTCATTACGGACGACACCGCCTGTTAGTCCCGCTGTCGAGGGCACACTTGCTACCTTCAATAATTCGGACCGCATTTCGAGAGTGACAGCTGAACCACCGACTGTCAACCAGTGGGCTACGAATCTGATTGGTTGAAGTCTCGTCACAAGCACTATCGGTACAAGGCATGCGCCGTAACTCGAAAGCACACAACAAAAACCTTAGCCCATAGCAATAGAAATACATGAAAACAATCAAGGAGAAGGAAGCAACATGCACTCCCAAATAGGAAATCGCACGTACAGTCATCTTCGACACGGCCAGAACTATATGCTGCCAGAACAGTTTGGGTTCAACGGCAGACACAGTGCAAGAAGTAATTATGAATAGTATAATATATGCCTTTAACTTTGTAGAAAGTGAACATTAAAGTGTAAGGTTTCTCTAGTCGATGGCTGCACGACGTTTATTTATCACTATTGGTTTCACGATTAAGAAACGCATCAGTCACATTGTCTCGGCTTGTGATGCAGGGTCAGGATGCAACTTACAAGGGTGGTGGCGGGCAATGTCCTGGCGAAATTTGTTGCCTTCGTTGGAAACTACTTCAGCAGTTACATATCTTTCAGCTGTAAGTCAGTAAGCAGTATCACGAACTTTACGAATGTGACACGTGAACAATATATTTAGATCACATCAGATGAATTCGCAATTGCCAATAATGACTACCATCAGCTGTAGAATGGAATGACGACAGTAAAAATTTGGGCTGCACGGGGAATCGATCCCGGATTTTCCGCTTGTCGTGAGCGGTCACCTTACCTTTTGGCTATACGTGAACGATTCACGGCCACAACCATACTTTTATATGTCCCAAACCGGCACAAATTTTCACTGTCGTTCTTCCATTCGACCGCTCATGGTAGTCATTGTTCGCAATTGCGAATTCATCTGATGTTTTCAGTGACGCCTGTGGTCACAGCAGTGAATTGTCATCAGAATGGCACCGGCACTGCGATATCGTATATATTTAGTTAGTACTCTTTATGACCACGAAAGCGTACAACCATTCTTTATTGTGTTCTTTTTCCATCAGTTCAGTGCGTGTAGTAAGGCATTCATCTGACCATTTAGCACTAGTTCTCCATTTCTTGTTTTCCGAAGTCCCAGATATCCCTATTACTTTTCTGAGGATGTTTCGGATTTGTTTGTGTTTGGTTGTAGATCTATGTCAGTCTGATCTTCTCTGATGTTAATGTACCAGAGTATTCTTGTTTCAGTTTCGAGTTCAAGATGTAACTGATATGATACGTTAATGTTGAGTCTTTCATTGTTTTTATGTTGCTGTAAGTACAATATGTCAATATTGCGTTACTATTTTGAAATGTAGTTCATATTTTAATTTTTAGCCGGCCGCTGTGGCTGAAGGGTTCTAGGCGCTTCAGACCTGAACCGCGCTGCTGCTACGGCCGCAGGTTCGAATCCTGTCTCGGGCATGGATGTGTGTGATGTTCTTAGGTTAGTTAGGTTTGAGTACTTCTAAGTCTAGGAGGCTCGTGTTCTCAGATGTTAAGTCCCATACTGTTTAGAGCCATTTCAACCATTTTTTTAATTTCATATGCAGATCCCATTTCTATGATTAGGACCTATTTTGTTATGTGTTTAGCTCTTCGTGTTCTAATTACAATAAGAACCAAATCTCAGAGAGGATAAGCAAGTAAGATGCATACAGACACGACTCCTTTATGACAGAGTTGAAAGATTAATTTTGGTACTTATCCAAATTAGCTCGTCTTGATAATTTTCATGGGGTTTGAAAAGTCATTCACATATTCAACAGAGCAGACACCATATATGTCAGGATGATAACGATGACTATAGTGCAGATGCATACTATGTACGAACTCTTGCACGAATCAGGTAAGTATGCGAGCAGGGAGGATAATGGACATTGGATGCTTCATATGGAGTGTACGACAGGCTAAGAATTCGAGTTTTAAGGGAAGCATATGTGGTTCACCGAAGCTGTTAAGGCGACCACTTGCGTAGATCCAAAGTAAAGCGCGAAATCCTGATTCTAGTCCAGCCCAGAAAAAATTTTCATTTGGTTCAAAATGGTTCAAATGGCTTTGAGCACTATGGAACTTAAAATCTGAGGTCATCAGTCCCCTAGAACATAGAACTACTTAAACCTAGCTAACCTAAGGACATCACACACATCCATGCCCGAGGCAGGATTCGAACCTGCGGCCGTAGCTGTCGCGCGCTTCCAGACTGAAGCGCCTAGAACCGCTCGGCCACACCGGCCGGAAAAATTTTCATTTGTCGTACTTGATTTTAACTCAGTACCCAGTTGTGGTTGTACTGTATCTCCTGAGATGGTCATGAATTTGAAGTATGTAAATGGCATGTACTGATAATTATTGTATGAATCACTGGTGATGTATGCCAAAGAGTAAACAAGTGCATTATGTTGCAGCGTAGGCCTTGATTAGTATTCCATGGACATTCGAGATTCTGTGTCTGAACTTTCTATTCTTTTGTCTTCTTCTGTTCTTAGACTCGAACAGGAGAGAACGATTCTCTGAGGTTCATCTTGCTGTAACAGTCTATGTAAGTTTTAAACGAAACTACTGCAAACTTGTGTACGGTACATAATTATCTGTTAACCTAAACCTTGCTTGTCCTGAGTAGACGTAGGCTTATCGGAACATTGACCATTGTTAGGCGCCATACTACAAAATAATTAGTAATTTTCTTTCAGCTCGCCGTCGAGACATGCCGCCGGTTAGGACACTAAACTTTCTTTCAGATTGCACTAGCTATGCGGCCGCTACTAATAATATAATATATTTCATTTTCAGATTTTCTCAAGGTTGCGAGATAACATCCCAGAAAGAAAGCCATGGTCACAGGATTCTAGTTCTAGTACAATATTTCATCTGCAAAAGACTATGCTTGTTATCCCATATTGATGTTCGAGACGAAACCACGATCTGGAGTTACGGGTTTATTACTTCACATTGAACTGACCTACGAAATATTCTCTGGTGCTGTAAGCACAAAGCCGGCCGGAGTGGCCGTGCGGTTCTGGGCGCTACAGTCTGGAACCGAGCGACCGCTACGGTCGCAGGTTCGAATCCTGCCTCGGGCATGGATGTGTGTGATGTCCTTAGGTTAGTTAGGTTTAATTAGTTCTAAGTTCTAGGCGACTAATGACCTCAGAAGTTGAGTAGCATAGTGCTCAGAGCCATTTGAACCATTTTTTTGTAAGCACATGAGTTTTAAACATACTTTTGTTATATATATATATTGAGGAATATCTGTGATAATTCAAGAGACAGACAATTAATTATTTATAATCTAATCCTAGTTGCTGCCCCGAATAATTAAAAAAATGAAAAAGAAATGGAAGACCCGTTATACAAAGATCACTTTGGTTTAGGTTTAGAATTGATGTCCTGACCTTTAGCTTCGTAGTGGTAGCACGTCATACGAAAAAATCAAGTTATTTTCACAGGCTTTGTTTAACTAAAAAAAAGCATTGTAAAATGTATGAAGTCGTTAGGAAAAAACACATAAGCTCTCCAAAAGTAGGTCAGTGTACAGTATTAACAAGGAAATTTTTATTCCTTAACCGCTTTGTCCTTAACCTCCTTGAAAGAAACCTAAGCCTCCCTCTCATTCAGAGTAATTTTTGATTCAAACACTCAGCCACATGAAATACCTAACTGGAGCCGTAATACATTATATCATTTCTTGAATGCCAAGTTACGGCAGTAAAACAATTCGAGCATCGGGCGAAATCGCGTGCGCGAGAGCAACCGCCAACATGAGAGGAGAGGGTGCGGACATTCGGCTCATGTCTGACAGTGCCCAGAGAGCAGAAGCGAGGAGGTGGCTCTTTGCTCGGGCTGCAGAAGACGGTAATGGTCTCTTGTCCGTCCATAGTGATTCGCTGCCAAACTCTCAGAGCAACAGGTCAACTAATGCGCAAGTTGTCTGCATCCTTTGTATACACGCCGACTGAATGCATTCGCTCAATGGATGCTTTGAAACCTCAATCATAATAACAAGTACATAATGGGCTGTAGCTAGAGAACAGATTTGCTTATCGGATTAATGCTTTCTTGAATACAAGACAATTAGGCCACTCCAAACCTTGTAGCTGAATTATTTCTGGAGATTCAGAGAGACAGGCGTACCTGATTTTGTCAATTTAGAATTATAGCTTTTGCTGTCTAATGTGGATTCATTTTGTGTAAAGTGCTGGAAGGTAAAGCTATTTTGCTATGCGCACAAGTGGATAACGTATCATAACGTCTTCTCAAGCCCCGGGTGGTAAACAGACATTCTACATAGCTATTAATTTTGGCCCCGTAATACCGCTAATGTTAGGTGCAGATCGTCTCAAATTAGTTAGAAATTTTGCTGTGACGTAACAAGAATTCACAAACTGTTACAAATGAGAATTTGGGATTTTTTCTAAAATGACAACACAACCTCTCCCTTTTTCAATCTACATTTAATTTATCACTGCTTTCAGGGTTCAAGCGATAAATAACAAGCAAGTTCAATTACTTTCAACTCTCAACAAAATAATTAACATTTTGACATTGAATATGTGATTATTAAATCTTTATCTTTATGTATGAGAATATTATAGCTAGCAAAACAATTAAAACTTCGTCAGTGAATTTACATCTACGTTATTGTAGCTGCTCAATGGACTAAGTTGGTGGAGAATGAAATTTTATCCTTTAAACGAATCAAACACTCATGTACTCAATGGCGGGTAAGTTAGTATTCAACTCTTGAAATTCTATATTCAAAGATTATGCAGGCTGGAGTGAGCAGACTGACTGAATCACCCGGTCTCAACTTCCCTGCGTTCTGTAGAACGTTAAATTTTCCCTAGTCGAAGTAATGGCTATTGCACACTCGGATCGACTTCCACAGTGCTCTGCCCGCAAAAATGTCTGCAGGAATATGAACTACCGCTTTACATCTGTCGTCACGATAGGTGAAGCGTACCGCCAACACTTCGCAGATGCAAAGGTCTCACTCTCTTCGCTATTTTTCCACAAATAGGTGTGGCCCACTGCAAGACGAGAGAGTTCTGTTAATTTAGTTCTCAAAAATGTTTTTATACGACGCGACTCTCCCCACCGTGTCTCTTCTACATCACACTGTCAGCCAACCGTTTCCTCCTTATAGGCGAATTTTGATTTTTCTTGCTAGGTCGCCGATAGCCTTGTTAATGCGGTCTAGCCACTTACCCATAACCTCGGCTGTGTTAATTTAAAAGGTATTATATTGTTCTCGCCTTATTTCTTTCTGCGTTGCAGCTGGGACATTATTTGTTAATGTTAATTGGGGTTTCCCAATGCCATTAGCCATGTGTACAGTCCGCCTCCAAACTGCGTTCACTTTATCTCATTTGCGCATGCCCCTGTCGTTATAAGGGTAGATATTGTTTTGTTATTTGGTACATGAGATTATTACAATTGCTTCCTGTTAACAATATAGAGTTACTTTTTGAGGATTTTACTCTGTATTGTAAATATGAAGCTCATGTATGGTCTGAAAATGTGGACGCCTTACAGTTGTATTAACTCTAAAAAGCTGAGAGATGTTTCAAAATAAAGAAAATTCAGGGAATGATGACCTATTATTAATTTTTCGGGCTCTATACTTTCTTAATGATGCCATACCAAATGACAATGGATACTGTATTCTGTTTTGTATATTTCGCCTAATCAATAGTTCCACCTTCTTTGCAGATTGTAATGTCTTGATAAAATCCTGCTACAGTATATTCTCTTTTGTTTTCGACGCATTTTTGTAACTGATCTTTGTACCGATTTTGTGCAACATGTGGTAATAGTCAGTTTTTCTTTTTGTTCTTTTTGTATTTTCTTTTACAATGTCTTTTCTTTTACGCTACATACAATTTATTTTGTTTGAAACATCTAAATGTATTTCATAATAATGTATTACTGTTCCAGTTACATATTTCATATGGCTGGGTGTTTATCATGTAGCTAGAGCCCAGCAAGTGGCGCTCATACTTCCAGGGTTACATGGCATTGTAACTAGTAGCCAGATGTTTAGTTCAATGCCTGCTATTATGAAAAGATGCATCTGTGTAGTAGTTTTTGCTGATTTCAATTGAGGATATTATTCATAATTTCTGATGTTTTACTTGACCATTTCAGCTCATAACGTATGCTTATGATTTTGATGTAATGTAAATTATGTACATACCAATCTTACACCATATACTGCATTTCACTGTTTATATGTGTAACATATTATAGAATTTTACATTATAATATGTTTAAAACAGAATAGGTGATCTTATTCCTTCTGAAGAGGATACCTGTATTGGCACCTGATCAAGGTTTATTACAATAAACTCTATGCAGTGGGTTGGCTGTATACATCTTTTATTGAAAATTTATTTTCGGTTGCTGCTGTCATCCATGTTTAAAATTGTGTTACCTAATGATTGTGTTGCTTCGGGCATATTGAAAAATCAAAAGAGCATCGAAGTCCATAGTGGACGTCGGGAATCGAACTCAGCTATAAATATCGGTGGGAGACCATTCTGGTTGGACTCCAGGTAGTGTGTACACATAACAACAAAACATGTACCTGGAAAAGATGGCTAGATCGGTCGTCGAAATATTGTGCACGTACTGGAAACATCACCTTGACGGAACGCCCGGAAGCACAATATTAATCAGTCGCTCAGAGAAAGCATAGTGCCCTGCAAACATCACTCTCACGCTCAGCGGTGTTTCAGACAGCGAGGTGCCGACACATGTGGAAAAATGCCAGAGCTGAGTGACCACAGTCATAGAAAGAAAAATGATAATACATAGTATAATTCTTCCACACAGTGAATCGTACTACAAATTTATGAAATTTGATTGTTATTCTTCTGTAACTGAAGTGCTATTGTATAGTGTTACATATAGAATTGGAAGTACTGGCTATTATCAGTATGTGTACATACAGCCATTAAACAAAGCGTCTATGATGTTTTTTGATACTTTTCTCACAGTTTCATCCAGTAGTTGACCATAGTCAACCTCTTCTCTGGAGTAAAATTCCGTTTAACTGTTAGACACAGATTTATTCCTGTAACAGTCAGTGTGTATGCTACTACTGTGGTGATATCAGACCTAGTAGGTAAATGGGTGACAATCATCACAAATCAAGAAACAGATATAGGGATGCTGCATCATGAGATAACTTCAAGTGTTAAGTGTAATATAGGAACAATAATTAAATTTTATTATGAACATAGGATGGTGTTAAAAAAGACTGACCAATCTGTGCCGTGAGGTGACGAAAAGACTTAACATGTTTCCACTACAGAAAGAATGCAGTCATATCTGGGGAAATTCAGTAGAATTTCGCAGTTACATGGAGTTGTATGGGGTAATGTGCTACAGTTTTGTAGTAGTATAGCGATTAATGGGGCAATCTGTTGTCATTTTTGGCAGACGCTGTGGCCGAGCGGTTGTAGGTTCTTCAGTCTGGAACCGCGCGACCGCTATAGTCGCAGGTTCGAATCCTGCCTGGCGAATGTATGTGTGTTATGTCGTTAGGTTAGTTAGGTTCAAGTAGTTCTAAGTTCTAGGGGACTGATGACCTCAAATGTTAAGTCCCATAGAGCTCAGAGCCATTTGAAACATTTTTTTTTTGTCATTTTGCTGTAAGGTGTCGACCTTTGCAACGAGTTTTTACAATTTGTGCTAAATCAAGGTGATGTATTGGCTAATTTGTCACGGTTTCTTGTAACATGTCGATGTATACGACAACGTGTTACACGTTTGTGTAACAATGGTGGTGTTTGAAGTATTTGTTACAGTTTATCTGTAACATGTTGATGTATGGAGTGAGCTTTTACAATATCTGTTATAACATTTCAGGGTATGGCTTTAGGGTAGTATGGTTGCACATGGGGCAATACATTAAGGATATCTAGTAATGTGACTTCCTGATAGCACTGACAAGTATATGTAACCAGGCCAGAGTATAGTGGCAACTATTTCTAGAACTCAGTCAGCTCAAAGCACTGTCAGACACACATCTAGCCAGAATTCAATGTTGTGACAATTTGGACAGGACAATGTCAACCGATTGTGAAGTGCCAGCTATTTCATATGCTGTAATCTGCCAATGTGTGGTGTATTTCGCTGCAATTTTTCTTCAAATGATGATGTTTGGGGGGCGGGGGGGATTTGTTACTGGGTGAGGTGTGATGTAATCTCCAATGTGCGGTTGCGTAAGTTAGTGTTATCAGCAGATGATAAACGCTTTGCTTTGCAAGATAATGTTAATATCTCAGCTTGAATTCATTGTAATGTTGGGTGACTTTAGGAGGCAGCTGAAAGTGGATAGTTGAAGCCATAGCAACACTCATTTGTGACCTACATAATGTTTATTATTGGTGGTTAGCATATTATTTAAACGAAGTATTTTGAAATTTCCACTGTGTCAGAGCATAAGTCAGTCCTTCACAAGTGCATTTTAGGTTGTAAATTAGATCCATAGTAGTGCCATGTGTGTCTTGAAATCCTATAGAACAAATATTTGTGTACTGTCTTAAGTAATAATTGAAACTGTTATGATACATGTATGGTCATGAAGTTCTAAGAAATCGACTTTCTGCTACAGTGTTTCGCAGTTTCATTCAACAGCTGTCTACTGTTGAGCGTTCTCTCATCGAATTCTTGCTTTGGTAGGGAGAGTTTGCGACATGTTCGGGGGTCAAGAGGGTAGGACTTCCGTGGGCACCAAACAGTTATTTGATATGTCGAGAAAAAGGAATACAGACTATAGAGGAAGATGGGACTGAATTCTCTGTCGAAAGCATTGAATTTTGTGTTGGTATCAGTCAAATCTGTGTTGAAATAAGTGAATATTCGGTCAAAAGCACTGAAATTTTGTGTCGCAAGCAGTCAGGTTTTCATATAAAACGGTGAATTTTGTGGTAGAATCAGAGAATTTTGTGTCATAATCGTTTCGTACAAAAGACGCTTTTAGAAATTCCGTTTGGGTAGTAAATATATGTATGATAAAATGAGAATAGACTACACAGAAAGATAGGTAATAAACCGCCTATGAAAGTATGTATAGCAAACCATAAGTTCAGAGAGATATTTCTCGACTGAATAGTGGAACCCCGTTAAATACCTACAGGTGAAACATAGAATATATCTGTGGCAGGGAGCAGTCTGTCCAACTAATACCATATTCTGTACCAGTTGTTGCATAATTTGGGTGCTGTCCCTGGTACTACATCATAGTATGCCTTCCATGTGACGCACTGTACTATCCTGTCCAGGTAATGATCTGCACTAAACGTCCAGGTACTGTTCCATATTATTCCATCTGGATACTGCACTGCACTATCCAGTCTGTATGCTGGTGAATCTTAGGTACATAGTGGGGGTGCTCATGAAGGACAGCCGCCCTGCCACAGACATCTTGCATATTTTACCCAGATATGCTTCAATTTTTGAGAAATTATATTATTTCAGTTGAGCACAAACAGTTCTACTTGCCTGTATCATATGGCAACTTTAACTGCATGATAGATCAGACTGTCAGCATGTCATGCTCTAAATTGCTCAAATCCCTCAACTTCGTGGAATGCAGACGACTGCATCTACAAAGGCGTTGCTTTGCAGTTATTATTGCAGAACTCGAATCACCTTGTTACTGGCATTGGTAGCGTGAGTTACACCAAAAACGACATGCTCTGTAGGAAGAAGAATTTATATGTGCTTAGGGCACTAGAGGACTGTTTTGTGACAGTACTAAGGTGATGAAAATTTACGAGCAGCTAAAAATTGTAAACGAAGAAATGTTAGAGAAGTGTAGTCATCTTGAAGAAGGAAATTTTTTGAGCATTTTACAGTTACCTACATGGTAAATTATGTAAGTTTAACTTTGTGAGGCGAAAATACAAATTTTTTTCTCCTACAGTGGAATGACAACATGGCAGCAATAGGATCACTGGGCAAAGTCGGTACGTTAACTCCCAAAAATTATGTGACACTAATATATAAGTAGAATCCGCTGATGGTAAAATGGGTGATCTCATGGACGACCAGCTGCCTGGAATATTGGAGTACTTGTAGGTTATCCATTATAAGGGTTCAACAGTATGGTAGAGGACTGTAACCATGTCTTATCACTTTTTCAGTCTGAGAATCTCTCTCACGGAATTGCGTTCTTATGGTTCCATATATATTCTTCTACATTTTGTTTATTACCAAACTTCTCATAATGTCTATTCCTCTCTTTTTTTAGAATTTCAGACATTATTACTATTTTAGCAAGGTGACTTTCTTCAGCTTTTAGGTACCTAAGGAACTGCATTTTTACCATCAGGTGTAAAAATAAATCTTTATTCCCTACCTGACATTTATCGCAAGAAGAGATGACAAAAACATCAGATAAAAAAGCAATTAATCTTTCTCTTAGGTGATTCGAAACGTCACAGCGTTACACTAAGTACGTATGATCGTCTGTCATATAAAATGAACTTAACCAGCGTAAATAGGTCTTACAGAAATGCATGACCAAATGTGAAGAAACTGTCATGATGAATGATCCCAGTTGAACAGCTCTAGTCAACTGGGATCGTTCTTCATTATAATCAGCTGATTTTGGGATGAAATCTTCATTTCTGACATACGACTTGCTGATTTATTATACAAAATTTACTTTTCGACAGAAAATTTACTGTTTTCAACCCAAATGTTACCAATTTAACAAAAAAATTCAATGTTTTAGACAGAAAATTCAATTATATTGATATAATGTTCAACTCATCTTTCACTTCGACCTATGCTTAAATTTGTAGAAATTTCAGACGTCTCTTCCCCATCAGAAACCCTACACTGTACAATCAAACATGTCCCTCTCCGACGCACTGCACGTATAATGCTTGAACACAGTTAACTGTTGACTCAGATTTTGACCACATCTACCTCTTAGATCTTCCACTTCATGACCACCTATGTAGTGCAAAGGTTATGGGTGTTTTTTGTCAAAATACTCGAAGATTTGTTCTTCAACATCGCAAAAAACATATAGCACTACTACTGACATAATGTACAGGTTAAAGGGCAATTGTTGAGGACTAACTTAAGCTGTCCCGAAGTGAAAGCTACAAAACACTTCAGCAAAACAACAGGCAGACATTTAGTAGTGTAGGTCATGAATGAGGGTTGCTATGCTTTCAGTTACCTGCTTTCAACTACTTTTCTAGGTCACTCTAACACTGTAGTGACTTCATGGTAGGATACTATCTCTGTCTTGCAGTGGAAAACGCTGGTCATATTCTGTTGATAATGCTGGTATATGTAGTCACATATGCAGAGGTCATTAGGTCCAATATTATGTTCTGTTAACACCACCCTAACAGAATCTGGCCAACAGAGAAACACAGGACTAAATCTGTGTCCCATAAATAACCGAAAATACTTCAGAGAAGAGGTCAGCTAAGGTCAACTTTTGGATGAAATTGTGAAAAAATGTACGAGAAAAATCTCTGAGGCCTCTAGTTTCATGAAAATGTGTATACATATTGATAATACCCAGTTTAGACAGTTCCCTGCGTAGCACTTTACAATTACGCTGTAACTGCAGAGGAAAAACAGTAAAATTTCATAAATTTGCTGTAAAATTCGCTGCACAATGGAGGGGGCTATATATGAATATCCCGTTTTGTGTTGCTGGAGTCACTCATACTGTCAATGGCCTTCTGCCATACCAACGTTCACTTTTGCAGTGAATCTAGTGCATGTTCTCTGAGAATTTCTCTTACACATCTGTATGGGGTAACCTATTGTGATCCTTACATGTCTCTATGTCTGTTGTTATGACTTTTTCGTAAGCCATGAACTGAAAAAGTACTCCATAACTTGCATCATTAGCACCTTCTTCTTGACTTTCTTTAGAAATGCACTGCATTTTCCTCCATTCACCTTTCACAATAGTGAATTCGTGTGGTCATTGCATTTCTTAGTATTACCCCAAGATACTTGTATGATGTTAACAGATTATCATGTAATTAGATACTGTCAGCAACTTGCTGGTTTCTTGCAATTCGTCACGCTTCCCCAACAATGATACTTTTCTCTATATGTTAGCATCGTCACCAAAGAGTCTAACAGCACGGCTTATTCTGTATACTATATCGAATACGTATATTGAGGTACGTGACATTCACCACGCTCTGTCGTCTGTTAGTAAATATTCGACTAAGGACTTAAAAAGTTTCAGATAATTTGCACGATTTCATAATGCATCAAACTCGAGACCTATGCTACGTGCAAAAGAATAATGAACTTTTCGTGTTTTAGACCGCATCATAAGTATTTTTTCAGCATTTTGGAGGGTTTACCCATTCAAGATTAGATTCTACTGATTCGTATGACAACCTCTCTCAGGCCTATAATGATATAACATGACTACATTTAGTTGCTAATGAGTGAGCCGGCGGCGGTAACCGTACGGTTCTAGGCACTTCAGTCCGAAACTGCGTGACTGCTACGGTCGCAGGTTCGAAACCTGCCTCGGGTATGGATGTGTGTGATGTCCTTAGGTTAGTTAGGTTTAAGTAGTTCTAAGTTCTAGGGGACTGATGACCTCAGATGTTAAGTCCTATAGTGCTCAAAGCCATTTTGCTAATGAGTGATATCTCTTTCCCTGTATGATCACATCCTTCCAGAGACAGAAGATGTCTCTAGCAGCCATCTTCGCCGCCATGGGATGACACCTTGCCCTTCGTCATCACTATTCACTGGCCGCTCTGGTGTTCTGAAGTTGAATTTTTCCATGAGATACAGCCCCTTGATGGGTATTCGCCACCGATCTGCTCCGACACTTCCACATGGGTGTACAGCGCTGCCATTTACCTTCGATAACAAATTTGCGACACTTGTCACCATTCGTCTAGTACTTAGCAGTACAAGATGCTCACAAATCAAAAACGTGACTCAGCGTGTCTAGAATTATCTCCGAAACTTTTAGGGATAAGATTTTCACACTACTTTTGCCAAGGTACAAACTGTGATCTTTGAAAATCAAATATGTGGATCAATTCAGCCAATGTCTTAGGTTGGATACGAAGGGATACAAACAACTAGACAACCTATTTCAACGCAAAAATTGTTGATTCTGAGACATTATTAAAAAAGCAGTTTGCACCCCCTGTTGATACTGCAGTCCGCCAAACGAAGAACCGAGTGGGTGTTTTGAAGTATTTCATTGCACTATCCCACCTGGTATAGTTGCTAGCGGCTTATATAGAAACCGAATGGTTCATTATAATATTTGTGAAGAAACCATCGCTTCACTACCGTGCTCTATCAGCTGAGAATCCTATGATGCCATGTGGAGCGAAGTGTAAAAGGCTCCATATCTTTTTTGGTGTTATCGTATCTATATTCTGATTCTTACGCCTATTCAACGGTAATTATTTTCTGAGACACCTCTTCTGCCATCTGCTATGGACTTTCGAAGAGATTTATGACTCATAGAAATTGTGGGAAGCGGGATTTCTATGCTTCATTTCCACTGTGTGTGCAAGGTATTGGGAAGTCCTACTAAAATTTGTTAGATTACCCTGTAGAATACTGAAATGTGCCAATAGAATTAATTCGAAGATATCAACACTACGACGTAGTATGATGTCTTTTTTAAATGTTTCGTCAAACATTTTCCAATGGAATATTCTTTCTGTTATTGATTTTATAATGGATGCAGAGACCATGAGTGTACTTGCGAATGGAAATGGATCATATTTTATAAAACAGACATTTAATACAGAAAACCTTCACTCTGAGAGCACACATCATGCATCACGAAAAACATTTAATTAATGAAAGTGGTTTCTTAGAATTTGTGGGGATTAATATTAACAATCTTTAAGATCATCATGTAAACGTCGTGGGAAGAAATGGAGAGTGCGGGTACACTGTGAAGTGAATAACTCTGGCTCTCGCGAGACACGATCATTCGCACGGGAGAATGATCTCAGCATGCAATAGGATCACGGAGGGAGTTTTCAAAGTTGCAAAATTCAAGTACACTACGTTTGATACAGGTCAATGATTTAAAAATATATAATTCATAAGAACATTCTCAGACATACATAATATGTCCTGCTCAGGAACATGAAAATAATAGAATTAGCTGGGCCTACTGTGGTGGACTGGAGATTCATGGCCAATTCGTAAAAATGTGATTAAGTCGAATACCCACAAATTTGAATACACATTGATTCTACTTAGTAAATTAGAACTATGTGATTAACTAGTCTCCTAGGCTGAATCCTCTACCCAACCACACATGGTGCTCGGTACTGCACAGAAATACAAATTTAAGCGGAATAGTTGCACAAGAAACTGAATCATGGTTAGAGTGATTAAAAATGGAAAACAAAAGTTGCAGGTAATTCACTGACAGCGTCATTTTGGTTGTTATATTTTATGTTTTTGTATTTGGGCTTCTTTGGACTTGAGAAAAGCACAAAGGCCAGATTCATGGTTGGCGAAACAAGGAACACTCACTCTATGTTTACTCTGCGAAGCGCAAGTGTGCACCGGTTAATTAATGTAAATGGATGCACGTTCTTAATTTAACTAACAGACTTGCTGAAAGCACGTTTTCAGCGTCAGACCTACAACAACGCACTACCACCAGAGTCTGTATTACACTTAGAAAATGTTAGAAGAATACTGCTGTTCAAAGAAAGACAGCACGTTTTGTATTATCGCGAAATATGAGAGAGAGTGTCACAGAAATGATACAGGATTTGGGCTGGAAATCATTAAAGCGTTTTTCGTTGCGACGGAATCTTCTCATGAAATGCCAATCACGAACTTTCTTCTCCGAATGCGAAAATATCGTCTTGACACCGAGCTACATAGGGCGGAACGATCACCAAGATAAAATAAGGGAAGTCAGAGCTCGTACGGAAAGATATAGGTGTTCATTCTTTTCGCTCGCTATACGAGATTGGAATAATAGCGAATTGTGATGGTGGTTCGGTGAACCCTCTGCTAGGCACTTAAATGTAATTCGCAGAGTATCCATGTAGATGTAGATGTAGATGCTCTCTTTCCTGAATAAAAGTTTCTCTATTACTTCGAATAAAGCAAGACAGATACCTACTTTGCAATAGAGCGTTTAACCAGTTCCGAGCAACCTGAAACCTATGATAAAGTGAGCTCTGAGTGGCACGGATACGATGACAGGAAGAGCCTCCAGAAGACTTTCTGCCTACCATTAGTGACAGGATTTGCTTTTTAAGGGGTGAGGGAGTGCTGAACCAATCTAAAACCTTAGAAAAAGAGAGGAAAAGTGCATTACCAACCGAAAAATGCTAAAAAGATTGGGAGAATGTTTGACCAATAGAATAACGTTAAAGAAGTTGAATGGCCGTTGCTCTACTACACCCTAGGTTAAAGGACATGTTTGAACAGAACTCAGTGGAAAATATCCACGACTAATTTAGCCATACATCCAAACACTGCACACATTCCTCATGACATGGATAAGAAGAGGAAACAAGCTGATGATGTGAATCACAAATCAAACAAATTCGTCATTACAAAATTCTCCCGAGCCACAGGATAAGAGTATAATAAGAGACTGCAGAAAACCAAGCTTCTGGGTTGATTGCAAAGTATAATAATCAACATTTGTATTAGAGAGGGCTGAAAGAGACCACTTTCAAGCATACGTTATAACAGCAGCATTTGTACACGTTGAGTGGGCTTTTTGCAAGCAAAAGAATATAATTTCTTTTTCTCGTAATGTATCTCTTACAGATAATATTTCTCACGATGGCACTTCACCCTTTTATACAGAAAGAACAGTGCGTTGTTAACATGAAGGAAATGTTCACATTGCTGAAAAATTGTTGTAACTATAGCATCTTGCGCTAATGTCTGCGTCTCCAGCAGACGAATGCTGTGCTCCTAATTTTACTTCAAAATATAGCTGTAAGAATTGGTGGACGCTGATAAGTCATCTCCACATTCTTCTTGTAGATACTGACACTTGGTCAGTGCCGCTGTAAAAAGCCTCCACCGGTGCAAGTCATCATGTGGATGTGATCTGTCCTCACTGAAAACCAATCCCCAACTCTTCTAGGTTACCGCGCATTCAGTGAGAATGGTGGAAAAAATTATAATTTCCGACCTGCAATCGAATGGGATTTCGTAAATATTTGATGTCCGATACGAGAGGAAACCTACCAAGCCTTGTCCAAACTCTATAAAACGTAACAGACGCTCTAATCTTTGCAAAATATCAACCACCATGCTGTCGAACAAGTCTTAATTTGCTCTACCCATACTGCTCAACTACAGTTCTCCTCAGATAGGACTACAGCTAAATGGGTGTCGCACCAAGCATACCTACAGCAAAAATTAGTGTTAATTAGTGATACTGTCATATATCGAAACAATGTGGAATTGCAGTAGCCCGTATATGATCGCTGTACCAGACTTTGTCTCCTTACAGCTAGTGACAACTGTGTATTTAGTTCTACGCGGTTAAATATTGCTAGAAACAGAACAGGTCAAAGTAAATCAGGAGCTGGAAATAGAGTGAATTCCTTTGAATGTTAATTTAGTCACATTCTTGACGCGTGAGAGGCCTGGAGTAGCTCCCCAAACTTTATATGGACTTCAATCGACCTGCAATCTACCAGCAAGTTACGCTGCATCCTGTATGGACATTTTGCAGATCAGTTCAAAAATTAGAGCAGGATCAAGTTTCAAACCATATAACCTTACAATGTGGATGGGATGCATTAGAGTTTTCCAGCTGTGGTTGGGTGCACCACTCGTAGTGGACAATAGGTGTCCAAATAGCATGACATGGCATCCTTTAAGCAGAGCATCGTTTGACGTCACTGGTCCTCGCTGTTTCGCTGGCTGGAGCAGTGCTGTGTGGCGTGACTGCTCGCCTGGCAATTACGTCGGCTCACCACCCGGCCCAGCACTTCCGCGTCTGCGACACTTCTGGGCCTAGCTGGTCACATGAATATACGATTGTTTCAAACTAATAAAATGCTGGTGCATTTTGTAAGATAAGTAAACGTTCGTATTCTGTTATATTACAAACACAGCCCGGTGAGCGGCAACAGCAACCTCTACTGTCTAAACAGGATGAGTATATGACTGTCACCAGTGCGTGATGTGCGTGATGAAATGGTGAACTGGAAAAAGCCACAATTTTTTTAATTCTCCACTATTTTGTACTTAGCGCAAGGGGGATCTAAATTTAGCACATGAAATGTAGCAACCAAGGAGGCTGTACCAATAAGCTGTAAGTTTAAGGGAATGTCTGGTGGGAAAAGTGGCCGGCTTGGATTCTATACTTCGCACAAGTGACCTGGGAACAATGCACGCTGGGCGAGTATCCCTATGTCTGCCTTCATAAATAATTGGCACAAGTGACAGTCTCATTTTTTAAAATTTCTGACAGTTTACATTTAGGCTCCTAGCACAAGCAAGCTCTGACGTCACGCCCACCATTTAATACACAGGGCAATATCTGCTGTGACATGAGACGGGTGGGTGAAACCCTGGGTTATACGGAGCAAAACTGGCTGAATTTCCAGCCGGTTTGTAAACACAGCAAATGATCTACGTCCACTGTGGCATCAGGGTCATGGTGGAGTGGTGAAGAAAATATAAAAAAAGTTGCATGATGACATCAGGGCAAATAATCGACGATAGCATCATCGGGGATCTGGGAACATGCAAACTGTATCATATACAGTGATATCTCCCTACTATCCTACAGACATTCTGTATTGAGTTTGGCGAAAAAGTAGTTTCGACAATCATTCTTGTTCATGTTCCCATGGTCACAACGCATTAAGTAATTTCTGTATAGAGACGAGATATAAGTTTTGAAACATTTTGATGACGTATTTTTAAAAATCACATTGATTAATTACAAATAACAGTTACCTAATTTGTATAATATTAAATCACTAATCTCTCACAGTTAGTATCACGTGCATACTCAATAACTGATGGGTACCGTACTTCGTATTTGTTTTCTCTATCCCTGAACGTCTATTCATAAGTTCAGCAGCTACAAAATTGCGTGAGTACTGCGTGCAACACAGATATGTCACGTTTCCTCTACATACGAAGAAATATCTGTGTGTAAGATTTTTAAGGAATTCAGTTTCCGTTATTGAAAGAAAAATTAAATATTTTGCTAGTTGTTCATTAGAATAACCTGAGAGGGTAATATTCAACGCCGTGGCAAATAATGTCGCTTACCTGAATATGATGAAAGGTTTGTGTATCATAAATCATGCAGTCGAATCAGGTATATTAGTACATTTCGTATAGGTTATGATTTAGAAACATGTACGTATATGATAGTACAGAAAAGCTAATACTTATATCTGTTACACTGTAGAGGCCACTAGGAAACATTTTGCGAAGAACTGGGATATCTTATTGACAGAAATTGAAGGTAACAATTTACCCAACGCCAGTTATAAATGTAAAACAAATCCTAAGAAACCTGAATCCATTTTTCTTTACACTTTCCCCAAAATACAATACCAGAGATTGATCAAAACTTCTGCAGGAGAACTAATATTAAAGCGTAGAACAAATGACAAACAGGAAGACTCTTACACCATTATCAATAGTGTAACACAGTAACAAATATTGCATGAAAAACCCCTTACAAGAAAACTCAAATCGTGTTGACTGTAACACGCCTAGGGAATGACACTTCCTATAGTAACTAGTCTCTCTTACTTTCAGTACTCCATTAAGTTGTGTACACAGCAGCGACGCGGAGCATATATATTACGACCACATGACTTAACCCTTCGCGGCGGTTGTCCTCTTAGTTCTCCCACTGCCTGCTAAATACATAGTTCTATAATGTTAATTAGTTGGAACTTGTCGGGGAATACAATATGATAAAATTTTATTTTGTATGATCCAGTTATGTTCTGTTAATCAGACACTGCTAATCTGGGCTATATCGTTCACAACTAATATTATCTAAATGATACACGTACAAATGTATTGGCGCTTCAGTCAGACAGCCCGACGAAGTGTGCTGAAGTCTATTGTCGTAACGTAAAATACTCCGACCACAATACAGTAAATCCACTGTTCAAACAGGCTACCATATATCTGAACGAGTGACACAGTTTTCCGATTGGCACTAATGAGTTCTAGTGGCGTACAGCTGACCGTTCGCGATACTCCCCTTTCAAGATTTAGCGGTACGGTATCAGAACGAACGCTCGTGATATTTGGTCAAAGCGATTGTAAATATGTCTGTCTCTCACTTTTAATGTTCACACAGTACACATTATCTGTCCCGCAACCCTCGCGACGCTGTTGGTTGTTCTCGCGACAGGAGATACTATTTCGAAATTATCATTCTAGAATAAATCACCAGCACTGAACCACCAACACCTGATATGAAATACACAACCTGCGTGGCAAGATTTTTAATTACTGCAACAATACTGCTGTAACTTATGTTCTACAGTGGCGTTATCGAAACTGTATGAAACACGTATCATGGAATATAAGCCACACATCCCCTACAATCGCCCTCTGAACTCACCAGATAGGCGACTATTGATATAGACGCGTGATTCAAGAATATGCTTACAATCTCAGACGATAAAATCAAATCATTGAGGAATTTTGTAAATAGAAAGACACGAACGGAAGCCTTAGCATAAGCCGCTATTCCTTATTAAATTTACCGAAGTCTTAAAATTATATATAATGTCAAATAAATACATCTAATAATTAGCTCCTAAAAGCTCATTAGTTACTTGGAGCAACTAGCGAAAAGCAGAACAAAACCTATGCTCAAAGAAGCAATACAGCGGAATATTAATGGAAAAAAATTCTCTGACGTATCCATGTGAATTAAAGAAAGAAATTACTTATTTGTAATAAGAAACTAAGATAGACTTTGCTCCTAATAAGTAATTCTATTAGTAACTCGTACAATAAAAAAAAAATTCATTTGTGTTATCTAATAATATGGACTGTAGAATGCTGTTATAATGTGTCTCTCTAAGAATTGGCGATTTATCTGGTAATAAATAAGCAACCAGTCGCTTTTTTACGATTTAGTCAACCGTGAACATGTTTTCGAACCACTGCAGACTCATCATCATATGGAGGTTTTATAAGAACACTATTTTGTGGACCAAGTGTAGCTACATGCGGTGCTGGTGCTGCTGACGGAAATGACGGTAATTTAGTGACGAAACATTTACGAACCGACAAGTTTTTTATGTTTTAGGCACTTACCGTGCACTGCCGTATGGTATCCACATCAGATTGATTCTTATGACGTTTGTTATTAAGCTATGTACACAAATATACCTAGTATTTAGTTACACTTGATTTTACACTGATTCACAAAGTGTAATACTCGATGGTCTTACAAAGAATATGGATATGATAGATGTTACACTTTACTACACAATGGTCTTTGGCAGGAGATACATTGTACTATGGTACAAATATTACTGGTACAGATTTTACGTTCAGTAAATGCTGCTAGCTGTAGTAGTGTCTTTATGTTAACAGATATACAGAAGGTAAACAGATAGAGCGTAATATTTGTTCCCTAATTAAAAACTGTTTGTGAATTACAGAATACCATATTTGTCACATGCCCAGAAGAACAATATTTCTGCAGGAAGATAAACATGTGTTATTATTGTCAATTTTGTTGTTTTGGTGCCAGGATGTCCTGGATATTCTGGAAGAAAAGGTTTTGTGTTGACTCAGTTTGTCCGTTTAGAATTTTTTGTGATGACTTTAGTTTGCGGATGTAAATCTCTAATTGCTGAAGAACGTCCATCTGTATTCCTTTCTCAGCAATGTGTAGCACAGAGAGATTATCATTGATATCACCAAGAGTGTTCATGATGAGCAACATGTGATGCAAAACTGGACTTGTTTATGTTTTTCAGTTGAAGGGCATCCATATGTTCTTTGTAGTGGGTTGCAAAATTTCTCCCTGTTTGGCCTATGTAGAAGCAAGAACAGGAGCATGTGAGTTGGTCTATGGAACAATTTTATGCCGTTCTCCAGCGGATTTACTATCGTGAACAATCTTAATTTGTAGTTTCTTGTCAGTGTGAAAGGATACTTTTGTGTTGTGTGGTCTGAAAAGATTTGCAATTTTTTGTGACACCTTGCCAGACAAACAAATATGGCATTCCCTTCTTAACTTGTAACGGTGATGATTGTTGATTTATTTTACTTTGGATTTTTTCAACTTGGGTGTTTATCAGAGAGACAATATAACCATTATCTTCGGCTATAGATTTATGTATGTTCATTTCTTTATGTACACCTTTTTTACTGATAGTGCCACCGAGCATACGATTTATAGATAATCTGAAGAAAGCAGTTTTATGTAGGTTCAGGTGGCATGATCACTGGTAGTGGGTTTTCTGTATATTTGGAAGGTGTGATTGTTATTGTGGGTGGAGATAGTCATGTCAAGGAAGTTAATTCCTTCATTGTTCTAGTGTTCAACTGTGAACTTGATATATGGTGCATTTTGTTCGTTTCATCTGCTAGATTATTTAGTTCTGCTTTTGGACCATTGAAAAGTATTATTGTGTCATCCACATATCTTTCGTAATATAGAATTTTGTAGTAAATTGTGGGTGTATCAAGAAGAGTACTTGTTCCAGATAATGCGTAAGTATGTCAGCAAGCAATCCTGCAAGGCTGTTTTGCAGGTAAAAATTTGTCATTGAATGATAAATAGTTATGCGAAGGACTAATTCAAGCAACATCATGAGTTGGTAAATTTCTGCATTGCTTAGTCTTTGGTATTTAATTAGATTCTTTTGTGTTATTGTGAGACTGTCTTTCCAGGGGATATTGGTGTAGAGGTTCACTATGTCAAATGAGGCATTTGTGTACATAGTTTAACAATCTACGTTACAAGACGCAATATGATAGGGATACCACAAGGCAGTGCACTGTAAGTAACTAAAACACAAAAAAACTTTGGGTTCATAAAAGTTTCGTCACTGATTACTAAATTTCCGTCATTTCCGTCAGCAGCACCAACACAACATCTAGCTACACTTGGTCCACAACATATTGTTCTTGTAACACCTCCGTCTGACGATGAGACTGTAGTGCCTGGAAAACATGTACATGGTTCAATAGATCGTAAAAAATCGACTGCTTCCATATTTATTATCAGATAAACCACCAATTTAAATCAAAGTCGCATTTGGTCATCCACAATGGATATGCTGAAATTGTCTCTGAGAAGTCTAAATTCTTATCTTTTCAATAATTACAGACTGACCCTTCCCTCAATATCAGTTTTCGAATGTTTTGAGAAGTTTATAATCTCAAGGGCTTGCATGCATAGTAAGTAAAGCGGTAACTGGTCACAGTTTGGTTTTACAAGTTCTACAATTCCGATACGGATGTTTACACTTATTGTTAAATTATTAAATGGTTTATTAGATAATGCGTTTGTACCCTAAGTAAAGTTCATTTTGGCACTTGACATTTTTCACTTACAGCTGCAACATTATCTGCTACTGGTCGGTTTCCTACAGTAAGTATTCTAGCAAGCAGTTGCACATAGAACTAAGATGAAGAACGTAACGAATGTATGAACAATACTATCATTGTAAATAAGGCAACACAGTGACAGTATTTCTTACTTGGTAACTAGGTGTTATGCTATAGAGCTGTGCGCTATAGCTAGATAACTGCATATAAATTGAAAGTTAGAAGTAGGATGTGAATGGAAATAGTAGCAGTAGGAGGGAAAAGTTGAAATTATGTAAAATATGGGAAATGAAAATAATACTGGTTGAGAACCTTTGTAACTCATGGAAGGTGGTTCGGTTTGCCTATACTAACATTCCATTAGAGAACTTTCCGTTTCTATAACTGTAGGGTTTCGAATGTATCGACTTGGGCTTCTGTTTAAGACAAAGAGACAGACTGTTCAAGTAATTCACCGAGGAACACGGTATCATCTATGTAGCAATGGATTTTATTGTTTTTACACCACTGTTCCTGTTGTATGGCAATGATAATTTCGTTTGAATCAGGAGGCCAAATTTATCCTTTTCCCATACAGGTGTTCTGTCAAGTAACTAAACATTACCAAATAAAACACTAGTAAATAACAAGTGAAAAATATCTCACCTCCAATTAATGTACTGTATTAACTAGACAAAGGAAATTATATCATCTTGGATGCCGGTGGTGGCGAAAACATGAACTGAAAAAACAAATAATCATATATTAAAGCTGCTTAAAGGTTCAAATTTTGGTGATCACATGGCATTAGATAGGATAAATACAAATATATTTGTACAGCCAATTTCGGTCAAGAGACATATCACTGAAACAATAAATGATTACATTAAAAGGAACATCTGTGCAAAAATAATAAAACTTTGTGTGCCTTTCTTGACCTCTTCAGTAGTGGTTTGATTGTGGCGCGTACCAGACATGAAGTCAATATGCATTTGTAAATAATTTCTGAATTGCAAAACCATTAAAAATAATTTATGCTAAAAAGTAATCATAATGATCAAGAGCACGTGAAAGCATCATTTCCTGATTATTTGCTATGGGTGAAATTGTCGCATTTAGCTCGGACTTCCTTAACGTTCTGAACAATTAGAATTCAATACCTCGCTGCCAAACTGAGTTACCAACTGCTATACGTAGCCGCAGTATGAGAAGTTCTCGATTTCCCACAAAACAGATCCGACATTTCCTCCCAGTTTAACACCGCAAGTAGCGCGGCCACAACAAGGGCACCTCCGTGGTCCTATAGTGTTCCACAGCATGTACGCCAAATGTACGTCATGTATGTCAATCAAACGATCGACCACAGTAAGTTAATACAAGGAGAGATTCAGATTCATCCATCACAATAGGTGTTTTTCGAAAGTTTACAGCTGTGTCAATAATGATTAAGCATTTTTCTCAGGCCTAAAACCAGACTTTTCAGGAATGTATTCAAAATGGTAAAAAATTTCGGAAACATGCCTTTCTGTACATGAGACTAACACACGGAGACACTCAGATTCATTCATCATGAAAGACGTTTTTAGAAAGCCTACAGCTGTGTCAGTAATGAATAAGTATTTTTCTCATGCGCAACACGACACTTTTCAGGAAACTATTGAACATGTCAAAATATTTCGGGAACACGTCTTGCTATACATGAGAATTAGTGGGCACAATAGCTTCATGTTTCTTCTCTGATGTATGGTACCAGAGGTAATTTAAAAATAGCTTCAGTTCCCCCGCCCCCCTCTCCCCCAGCAGTTCGGGACAATGATTTCAGAAGTCTTAGTCCGGTTGCAAAGCAAATACTGAAACTGTAAAGCTCTCCCCAATATTCCTCGTTAGGATCCCCTCTGCAGCACCATCAGCACGCCTGGTTAGCTCACCAGAAAAACTTTTAGTTTTCTTACAAGAGCTGATTGACCTCCTATGAACTCTGTGAATAATTTACAATGTCCAGTCACAATGTGGCCACCTGTAAAAGGCCTGAATTGCAGTGCGGACACTGCAAGACCTGCAGGAAGAGAATCACTGAGGTTCTAGACGGTACTAACAGGGATGTGAAGCCGCGAAGACTTCAGTGCCGTGGCCAGTTGCTCAAGGTCTCTCGTCTGAGGGCCTATGGCGCAAACACCCCGATCGAGGTTGCCTCATAGATTATCGATTGAGTTTACATCTGGGGAGTTTGGTGGCCACAGAGTACAGTAAACGCATGCTGTTGCTGTTCGAACCACACACGTGCACTGCGAGATGTGTGGCACTTTGCATTGTCCTGCTGGTAGGTGCCATGTAGCAGTGGACATAGTCTCCAAGGATAGGTGCATACTCGTGTTGATTGGTTACTTCTTCGAGAATGACGAGATCACCCAGCGAATGCCACGAAAACATTTCCATAACGTTCTCTCCCTCGGCTTGGCCCCTACAGATGATACGAGAGCAGGGTGTTTGCTATCTGCCGATGGAGCATAAATCGTGTTTCACCTAAAAACGCCATCTGTCGCCAGGACGTCCAGTTGCGGTACTGGTGTGCGAATTCCAGCCTTCGTCGCCGGTGAACAGCAGTCATCGTGGGTGCGTGAACCAAGCGCCTGCTGCATAGAACCAGACGCAGCAACGTTCGGTGAACGGTCGTTCGGGAGTCACCGCTGCTAACCCCTGGTTCATCTCGGTAGTCCGCTGCTCAACAGCTGCACGTCTATTCGTCCGAACACGTCTCCACAGCTGTCGTTCATCTCTGTCATTTATTGCCAGTGATGCACCGGTTTTGGATACCACCATTTTGCCATGCACGGGATACTTTAACCATGCCGGGAAGGGAACAGTTTACAAAAGGAGCCGTTTCGGAGAGGTTTCCACCCCTGGCCCGAAAGCCAATGATCATGACCCTTTGGACGTCAGATAAAACATTCAGTTTCCGCATTACGACAAATACTGCACTATTTTTCCGCGTTCCCCGACACGCTTTATGTACCCTCCAGTGCTAGTGCTGTCTCTTGCCGTGTGTGAGTGGTTATATGACGTTCACGTTCAACATAGCCGGTGACCACATTAATGTGACTGGAGCATGCAGAACCGGTGACCCTCCATCGCAGGCGTAGTTGATAACAGTGAAGTGGCTCATATGGACCAGTATGTTGTATGTAATTAGCACAGTCAGTGGGGTCGACGTGGAGAGATGATTGAATATTGCAAAGGAATTTGAAGGTGTAACCGCATCGTGAAATTTCTCCATTTGCTGGCGTATCAACGTCGACTGTCGAACGGTCTAGAAGGCTTTATGCACCATTACAGTCATGTAACATGGTTTAATAGCAGTGGTCGTAAGAAGTTTCTAACCGACGGAGACGATCTGTTCCAAATCCGACAGGAATTGCTCAACTAGCTTCCCGGCAAAAATTGCTATGGTAACTACATCAAGGGGACATATGGAGTTGGGTATCTTCCAAAAGTGCAATTCTCGCAGCGGCTAACAAAGTTACACGTCTTCAGTTAGCCAAACAACAAAAAATTGGACAATAGCTTGTTGATGACCTGTACTCTGATGTAAGAACACGATTTTTTCAAGAGGCGTCTTCACAGAGCGTTTACATTCCTGGTTTGTCGAACAATCAGGTATCATATGAGATGAGTGTCTTCCTAAATCACTCGATATTAATCTCGTAGAGAATTAACGAACTAATGGTAGAGCAGGTGAAACGTTGTTCTACGAATTCTAACCGGTATGCGTGCGACACCATGCGCTACTTTATAATTTTCAAACGCCGCACATAAAAATTCTAGTTTTCCGGGCTTCATACTTGAGGTTCTGTTGGTGATCGAGGGGTAGGGACAAGTGTTTTGGATTGCGTTTGGATTAGGGACCATTAGTATACCCAACGGAAGGATCGTCTTAGTGTCGCTATCCTATACTATTGGGTCGTAGTATGAATATTATACACTTCGTCCAGCTTAGGTTCTTTTTCAGTTTGATGTTGTCTACGGTGTGTCTTAAGGGATTTATTATGGCACCATTAGTTCATGGGCGGGTTCTTAGAAAACCCCCAAAACATGTTTTTCTCGTACCAAAACCGAATCGAGGATTCCAAGACGGCTATGCACAGATAATGGCTGAAACCTTTATGGTTTTTTCCTAAGATGGCGAATAACTTCGACAGTTTTCTCGATATCTTTACCCGTCTTCGAGATGTAGAGTTACCCTATCTGTACACGTAAAATACGCACGTAAAATCTGGTGTGAGGCGAAAACGTAATTTATAAAGTGACGGAGCACAGAGAAATATGCTGTAAAAAGTCTTCGTTATCATGAGAAGGGTTTTTCAAACCACATATTGTAATGCTGAAGCACATGTAAAAATTTTTTTGGAGGTAAAATCCGTCGGTGTAAAATTATTTTTGCGTTACTTTACATAAGTAAACTATCCTAATTTTGCTGACCCATATACTTTTCAAAGATGTGACATGTCAAGTAAAGGCAGGGAAAGAAGGAAACCACAGAAAACATGCTCCTATCGGAGCACAAGAAAGGTGATAATGCTTCTGTTTGTAACACTGATTGGAAAGGGGTTGCTAGATGCCTCATTCAACCTTCTTTAGCACCTTTCAAAATTTTCGCAAAAATGTTGTTATTCGTACTTAATGCTGCTTTTTCATGCTGAAACAGAAGGAGCAGGAGGCAGTGAGAAAGAGATAGAAAAATAGTAAATACGATAGATACTGGAAGATAGTATGCGGTGGCCGTGCTATTGTAGAAAGATCGAAGGAGGCAATGGCACTGTGAGAAAAAGAGTTACAGTTAGAGGAACTTGTAGTGAGTTGCGTGTTAAAAAGCGTCCGAATATATGATCATGCCAAGGTTTTGGGAAAATTTTCAAAGGTGCTGACGATGTAGAATGAGGCAGTCTGAGTCTGTTCAAATGTGTGTGTAATCTTATGGGACTTAACTGCTTAGGTCATTAGTCTATAAGATTACACACTACTTCACCTAAATTATCCTAAGGACAAACACACACACCCATGCCCGAGCGAGGACTCGAACTTCCGCCGGGACCAGCTGTGGAGGTTCGAGTCCTCCCTCGGGCATGGATGTGTGTGTTTGTCCTTAGGATAATTTAGGTGAAGTAGTGTGTAAGCATAAGATTTGACACACATTTGAACATCGTCCTAGTCTTTTAAACTGGAGTATATTAGCATTTTTTGTGATCTGATAGGGGCATTTTTCTTTTGGTAATCAACGAATGACTTCAGCTACGTGGTGTACCCCAAATCTTATGGACTCTCGTCCACCCCGGACTGACATTATTGTGGTTTGAGGTGGCGATAACATAGCGTGATGCGAAAGTTCTTTGGTCCGAGGTACCGCTTTTCCTCTCACAGAAAGTTTCATCGATGCCATACGGTATTTTTCGCTGACAGTGTTATGTATTCGGCTTTCCTGCTGTTGCGCCTGAAGACTGTAGTATTCGCATGTAGTGGGAGTGACCCGGGGCAGGACAGGAAACGGTTGTGCCCCGTGCGGTCACCAGATGGCTCTGCCTCATTACCACCGGCGGCGCTACATCACACGACACGGGTGCGGCATTACGCGGACATGTCGAGGCCTTGTATCGCGTATTTGGTTCCGAGCGCTGTGCCGTGTTCGAGTTCCCACTTGTCACTGTTCGCGTTCCGACGTAGCTGCCGTTGTAACGAATGAGCAGCGGCGGTAAAATACCCATTGCATCCGACACTGCGTTGCGCTGCAGACGTGCACCTAGTCGACGCCAGACAATTTATGTTGTCCTGAGCTGCATGATGACGGCACACACGTATCAGTATGGAAGAGCATGATTAATGGCGAGGCCACTGTCCGTGTGTTTCAGTTAACTCGCCTCCTGATGCGGCAACAGTGGCATGTCTCGATATGTGCTTTTAGGTGTAGACAAACGTGCACCAACATCCCCACTGTTTAGAGGACCCCAAAACACAGAGAAATTTCAATAAGGTTTAGCTCAAGATTTTTAAGAGAAGATCTTGCAATGTGCAGATATTAATAAGTTGTCATTTTGTCCTATATCTTCACGCAAGTGAGGAGAAACGCCAGTGTGTTAAAATGGTGACTATATCAGGAATATGTTGATAAAATAGTTTCAAATGCGCTATGAAGACTTTCTTGCTTCTCTATCGATACGTCCGAGTTTGAGACATACAGACTCCACATCAGTTTTTATCACCAACGAAACAGTACATTACAATGGAGGCTTTCCATGGCCGGTACTTAAGTAGTTGAAGCATGCGCACTCAGAGGACGTGTTTAAAGAATAAAATATTCAGTAACATTTCGTCCTCATCTGCAGGAGACATCTTCAGAAATAAGTCGGCAACAGTATAAGAAGCTCAGGGACCCTATATGGAGGTAAACGTACCTTCATAACACGAGTATGTGAAAACTGAAATTGTAGAAAAAAAAAACAAAAAAAGTTGTCGGAAAATCACTGGTTGTAATATCTATCGCGAGTAATATTCTTGTACATAAATGTTATTCTCATAACACAGTAAGTTACATTTTCACAGAACCAATATCTCGTTTGCGAGAGCCAGTATGAAAATCGGTTATGATCCCAAAAGCATTCAGCAACAGTACAAAGTTCCAGATTTCAGTGATGGTGAATAACACTTCACAACAATGAATCTGCTACTGGGTGAAAATAACGCGAGTGTTATGTAACGAGGTGCACGGATTCCGATTTTGCATTAGAGATGTTGTAGGACGTCTGGATTTAAAGTTATAGCTGAAAGTCGTATGATATTAAAAGTGTGTACATGGGTTAATATGTAGCTACATCAACGAACCGTGTTTGACGTACAGTTGTGTGAGTGTGTGTGTTGGTTCAAATGGCTCTGAGCACTATGCGACTTAACTTCTGAGGTCATCAGTCGCCTAGAACTTAGAACTAATTAAACCTAACTAACCTAAGGACATTACACACATCCATTCCCGAGGCAGGATTCGAACCTGCGACCGTAGCTCTCGCTCGGTTCCAGACTGTAGCGCCTAGAACCGCACGGCCACTCCGGCCGGCAGAGTGTGTGTGTCTGTGTGTATTCTCAAGAATGCAGCAGTAGAAACAAACAGGCAGACTTGGTTAAGTTCTAACTAGTCTGCGACAAGTTCTAACTTGTCTGTGAGCTACAGCATGCAGGCAGGTTTCAACCTGTTTCATAAATTATTTCCCATCCAATTTCCCATTTGATCAGCCAAGCCGAAATTGATGACCTGGTTCGCTATTTGTCCCTGTCGAAAGAAATGTCTGAACTGTTGGGTTCCAAACTGAAGGAGTGAAACTTACTCTGGAGAGGTACTACAGTTACTCATTTTCGAGATCGCCACATGAAATTCGCAGCATATTATACTGCTTATCGCGTTCTTTGCTTCTGTCATGATGTGGCCGGACTCATAAAGGAACTAAATACATAGCAGAAGGTGATTGTACACTTTTTATTGACTCCAGCTCAAGCAGTCTCAAAACTACATTACTACACAATGCAACAATTCCTGTTGCACATTCCATGAGAGTGAAGAATGTCTACAAAATAGTAAACACTCTCTTGATGCTGTTTAGATACTCCGAGCCTAACTGGAAGATTTTCAATGATTTTAAGGCTTTAGTCTTCTGTTCGGAATGCAGACTGGGAATACAAAGCACATATGGTTTTTTTTCCTGTGCAATAGTAGTGAAGACAAAAATCACTGTGTAGTGAAAAATTGACCACTCAGGAATTTACTTGTAGTCGGACACCACAATGGGTCTCATGGAAATTGGAAATTTGTGGTAAGAACTATGGAACCAAACTGCTGAGGTAATTGGAAATTTGTGCTAAGGTCTTATGGGACCAAACTGCTGAGGTCATCGGTCCCTAGGCTGACACACTAATTAATCTAACTTAACCTAACCAACACTAAGGACAACACACACAGCCATGCCCGAGGGAGGACTTGAACCACCGATGGACGGAGCCGCTCGAACCGTCGCAAGGCGCCCTAGACCACACGTCTACTCCGAGAAGCTGGGTCTCATGAAACATTTTTGTTGCAGCGAAGGACAAAACAAATCGTGGTATTCAAGAACTAGAAGGCAAGTTTGGAAAGATGAAACTAACTTAAAATCGAATGCAGGAGTCTTCGTTGGACCAGAAATACGGAAGTTGATTCGAAATGCAATTCACATTGGAGCTCATGGAACGAGAACTAGCAGCTCGTGTCGCGTTTGTGCTTGTCGTGCACAATTTTCTTGGGAACCACACTGCAGAAAACTATGCAGACATTGTGCACAACTAGCTAACACCCTTCCAGCACCTCGGTTGCCGAAAGTCACTAATGATGCATTTCTTGCATTCGTATCTCTCCTTGCCGTGAAATATGGGAACTTTGGGTGATAAGCAGGGTGAAAGACGGTGAAAGATTCCACCAGGAGATGTCCACCATGGAAGCAAGACATCAAGGCCACTTCAATCTTAACATGATGGGGTTTACTGCTGGTTTTTCCAGAGAGCAACAGAAGATGTTCATGGGCGGAAAGCAAGAAGCTCTACATACTTTTGAACGAATCCATTGTAAATCTTAGTGTAACTAAGTATTCTTGACTCATTTCAAAGGTAAATAAACATATGTAATTCACTTCTTAATTATGATATTTAGTGTTTTTATCCCAAAGAACCCACATTAACTTCCCGAAAATTTCTGACGTTCGTAATTCAACGTAGTTAATAGCATTTTCCTTGATAACTTTTGCACATACATCATTTCAGAGCAAATCCGCCTGCAGTTCTGTATTCTGCACATATGAAGTGGTAGGTATAAGGAATGTATCGCCAATCCAGCAGCATGGAGAAATTTTTATATTGTTGCGTAGTAATGCATAGAGGAAGGAATAAAGTAAATGGACGAAAGAAATTCAACGTTTCATAACTGACCATTATTAACTGAGAGTCATTCAGCGTTTGTGAAATGATTTATGGATTGCCTCTTCCAGTCAACAATAAAACGCAGAATAAACATTTCCCAAAGAGAGGACAATCAAATACGCTTGCTTAAGCTATATTATCTCCTGGTTCAGAACACGCAGCTAGAAGTTAGCGACAAAGTTTCTCAATCTTTTTTGGTAGGACTCAGTTACCCTCACACCTATAAACTTTCTGTCCTGTGACAACTCGACGGAGAGCTGGACGTTCTCTTAGGACAGGAGATTGCGACTTTCACTCTGCTCTGTATTGAATGTCTTTAATTGCCTTTCTCTCAGGCTAAGTTGTTCTCGATATTTCCTTCTGGCGTCCATCTATAATGGATGATTGTGCACCTACCGAAAAGAACCGACGACAATGGCGGTACGCTCGTCGCGATAGCAGAAGAGGTAGAAGAAACTAAATAAACTATGTGGAGTTCCCTTGACCTGATTCTTGACGGACATTCATTTGTGAACATAAACTTGTATTACTTATATGCTAGTTTCTTATTGTAAGTAGGCTGTATAGGTTTCTTTATTGGTAACGCCACGTAGCGCTCTGTATGAAAATCACTGGCTATGCTTAAACTGACACACAATATTTTTAGCGCAATGCAAACTGACTTTTAATAATCCTTACAAAAGAATGGCCCTGGCTAACAATAACCTATACCTTTGATGAATCACTTACCTCACACAAATCTTCGTTACTCAAACTACTGCAATACAGCGAGCGCCAATACTGCCAGCTAAATAAAAGATTCTAACTACTGAAGGCACTATCTACTGATAGGCATAGTTAGCAAATGAAAGATTTCGATAAAGAACAAACAATGTATTTACCTTAACAGTGTTCAAAAGTCATAATATATATCAGTTCATGACATACAGTCTTACAAATTTACTGTCTCTGATGGACAGACGTCCAGATCATCCGCTCTCAAAACTCCGCCATCTCTCTGACCCCACATCCACCACTGCTGGCGCCTCACCTCCAACTGCGCAACGCTACGCGCTGTTAACAGCCAACTGAACAACACTACAATAGCCAAGAACAATGCAAACCAGGCACAGACTGCACGCAGCACAGCCAGTGATTTCCGTACAGAGCGCTACGTGGCGTTACCAATAAAAAAAAAAAACTATACAGCCTACTTACATTATAAGGTGTACAAATTCACATAATGGTTTGTGGATTCTAGGTACTTCCTTAGTCAGCATAAAACAACATTCACTACTTGTT